>NC_134687.1:207500-272500 GCF_050947455.1 Rhinoderma darwinii
TATAACATCGCTACCTGTATATAACCTGTACTATATATAATATCACTACCTGTACTATATATAACATCACTACCTGTATATAACCTGTACTATATATAATATCACTACCTGTACTATATATAACATCACTACCTGTATATAACCTGTACTATATATAATATCACTACCTGTATATAACCTGTACTATATATAATATCACTACCAGTATATAACCTGTACTATATATAATATCACTACCCGTATATAACCTGTACTATATATAACATCACTACCCGTATATAACCTGTACTATATATAACATCACTACCCGTATATAACCTGTACTATATATAACATCGCTACCCGTCTATAACCTGTACTATATATAATATCACTACCTGTATATAACCTGTACTATATATAATATCACTACCTGTATATAACCTGTACTATATATAATATCACTACCAGTATATAACCTGTACTATATATAACATCACTACCTGTATATAACCTGTACTATATATAATATCACTACCAGTATATAACCTGTACTATATATAACATCACTACCAGTATATAACCTGTACTATATATATCACTACCTGTATATAACCTGTACTATATATATCACTACCTGTATATAACCTGTACTGTATATAATATCGCTACCTGTATATAACCTGTACTATATATAATATCGCTACCCGTATATAACCTGTACTATATATAATATCGCTACCTGTATATAACCTGTACTATATATAATATCAATACCTGTATATAACCTGTACTATATATAATATCACTACCTGTATATAACCTGTACTATATATAATATCACTACCTGTATATAACCTGTACTATATATAATATCACTACCTGTATATAACCTGTACTATATATATCACTACCTGTATATAACCTGTACTGTATATAATATCGCTACCTGTATATAACCTGTACTATATATAATATCGCTACCCGTATATAACCTGTACTTTATATAATATCGCTACCTGTATATAACCTGTACTATATATAATATCAATACCTGTATATAACCTGTACTATATATAATATCACTACCTGTATATAACCTGTACTATATATAATATCACTACCAGTATATAACCTGTACTATATATAATATCGCTACCTGTATATAACCTGTACTATATATAACATCGCTACCTGTATATAACCTGTACTATATATAATATCGCTACCCGTATATAACCTGTACTATATATAACATCACTACCTGTATATAACCTGTACTATATATAACATCACTACCTGTCTATAACCTGTACTATATATAATATCACTACCTGTATATAACCTGTACTATATATAATATCACTACCTGTACATAACCTGTACTATATATAATATCACTACCTGTATATAACCTGTACTATATATAATATCACTACCAGTATATAACCTGTAATATATATAATATCACTACCAGTATATAACCCCCATACGTTATTATCATGGCGGCAGCGCGTCTCCTGTTTACACACCAGGATGAGCTGCCGACAACCAGAATATTTAACATTTATAAAACGATGCGACCGGCAGATGATCCGGCGTCTCCTCGCTCGTCTGTGGCGTCTCCTCGCTCGTCTGTGGCGTCTCCTCGCTCGTCTGTGGCGTCTCCTCGCTCGTCTATGGCGTCTCCTCGCTCGTCTGTGGCGTCTCCTCGCTCGTCTGTGGCGTCTCCTCGCTCGTCTGTGGCGTCTCCTCGCTCGTCTGTGGCGTCTCCTCGCTCGTCTGTGGCGTCTCCTCGCTCGTCTGTGGCGTCTCCTCGCTCGTCTGTGGCGTCTCCTCGCTCGTCTGTGGCGTCTCCTCGCTCGTCTGTGGCGTCTCCTCGCTCGTCTGCTGATCGTTCCCCTGTTTACACAGGATAATTATCGGGAACGAGCATTATATGAACGAATGATCTGCCAGATAATCGCCCCGTGTAAACCCCCTTAACTCTAATCTGAACTTTAATGAACCCTTACCACCATAAGTGTTAAATACTGTAATCCTCATTTCATCTCTTACCTCGTGCACACTTCCGACACAGCTTTCACGGCCGTTTGTGACGGATCCGTGTGCCCGTTTTAGCGGCCGTGTGCACTCCGTGTTTCCGAGCGCCGAGCATGGTACTGTCCAGGGTGCTTAAAAGAGTTAATGGGCTGCACTGCTCGGCGGTAACTCTTTCAGCACCCTGGACAGTACATGCTCGGGGCTCGGAAAATAAAATTTTAATGTAATAAAAAATAATAAGTTCATACTTTCCTCCTGCCCGGCCTCCAGAGATGACGCTTCATCCCACGTGACCGCCTCTGCAGCCAATCACAGGCTGCCGCGTCATACATGAAGGTCGGACTGGAGGAAGAAGAGGGACTCGTCACCAAGACAACGACCGGGTACATATGAACTGATTTTTATTTTATTTATGTAGTACACACTCTACTTTGGATCGGAACGGAACAACGTACCGTCAAAAAACTGAAGTGTGCATGGCCCCAATGAAATGAATGGGTCAGCGTGCTAGCCGTCAGAAAAACGTCTAGCACCATGAAGAAAAAGACTAAAGTGGGCACGGGGCCAATCCCGGCCTTATTTTTCATCTTAATCTTAACTCTAATTTTATATTTAACTTTAATCCAAGCCCTAACTCGTTCTCTTCTTTTCCATTCTACAGGGGCAACTTTAAAGGAGAGAAGCCCTACACACCGGGAGATCCTTGTTCTACCTGCCCCTCCTCACATGTCTGCAGGGAGTCACTATGTGCAGGTAGGTCCCGAACTCCATCACCCTCTTATAAAATATCCAACCAAACAATGATGGACCCTCTGTACACGGACAAGACCCTCAATAAGAGGGGTCTGACAATTCCACATGTCCAGCTGGGTGGACAATCTGCTATCGGTTTATGGCTGGTCCCATCTGTAGAGACAAAGCAGTCAACAAATCCCGGCCAGAACCCGAGACTAAGAATGATGCAGAGCTTTCCCTCTCTCTATACTGCGATCTGTGAGGTAGAGGTGGGGCGGGGATTAACTGGGTTGAAGAGCGACTTCATGGATTCATAAAAGCAAGCGTCGACTTTTACTGAAAAACTAAGTGTAAGAGTGCGCTCAATAAATATTCTCCTAAACAACTTGTGCTTTCTGATTCTAACAGCGGCCCCCACAGTATATAAAACATACCACCGGCAAGTCCTGATTCTGCCGGAAGAGACATAGAATCTGACTGGTCTCCATGTTTCCCGTGTTCAGAACCATAAAATCCTAATAATAAATCTCCTCCTCCTTCTATTACTAGATAATAAATCTCCTCCTATTACTAGATAATAAATCTCCTCATCCTCCTATTACTAGATAATAAATCTCCTCATCCTCCTATTACTAGATAATAAATCTCCTCCTCCTTCTATTACTAGATAATAAATCTCCTCCTCCTATTACTAGATAATAAATCTCCTCCTCCTCCTCCTTCTATTACTAGATAATAAATCTCCTCCTCCTTCTATTACTAGATAATAAATCTCCTCCTCATCCTATTACTAGATAATAAATCTCCTCCTCCTTCTATTACTAGATAATAAATCTCCTCCTCCTTCTATTACTAGATAATAAATCTCCTCCTCCTTCTATTACTAGATAATAAATCTCCCCCTCCTTCTATTACTAGATAATAAATCTCCTTCTCCTTCTATTACTAGATAATAAATCTCCTTCTCCTTCTATTACTAGATAATAAATCTCCTCCTCACTTCTATTACTAGATAATAAATCTCCCCCTCCTTCTATTACTAGATAATAAATCTCCCCCTCCTTCTATTACTAGATAATAAATCTCCCCCTCCTTCTATTACTAGATAATAAATCTCCTCCTCCTTCTATTACTAGATAATAAATCTCCTCCTCCTTCTATTACTAGATAATAAATCTCCTCCTCCTATTACTAGATAATAAATCTCCTCCTCCTCCTCCTTCTATTACTAGATAATAAATCTCCTCCTCCTTCTATTACTAGATAATAAATCTCCTCCTCATCCTATTACTAGATAATAAATCTCCTCCTCCTTCTATTACTAGATAATAAATCTCCTCCTCATCCTATTACTAGATAATAAATCTCCTCCTCCTTCTATTACTAGATAATAAATCTCCCCCTCCTTCTATTACTAGATAATAAATCTCATCTCTTCTATTACTAGATAATAAATCTCCTCCTTCTATTACTAGATAATAAATCTCCTCCTCACTTCTATTACTAGATAATAAATCTCCTCCTCCTATTACTAGATAATAAATCTCCCCCTCCTTCTATTACTAGATAATAAATCTCCTCCTCCTTCTATTACTAGATAATAAATCTCCTTCTCCTTCTATTACTAGATAATAAATCTCCTCCTCACTTCTATTACTAGATAATAAATCTCCCCCTCCTTCTATTACTAGATAATAAATCTCCCCCTCCTTCTATTACTAGATAATAAATCTCCCCCTCCTTCTATTACTAGATAATAAATCTCCTCCTCCTTCTATTACTAGATAATAAATCTCCTCCTCCTTCTATTACTAGATAATAAATCTCCTCCTCCTATTACTAGATAATAAATCTCCTCCTCCTTCTATTACTAGATAATAAATCTCCTCCTCACTTCTATTACTAGATAATAAATCTCCCCCTCCTTCTATTACTAGATAATAAATCTCCTCCTCCTTCTATTACTAGATAATAAATCTCCTCCTCCTTCTATTACTAGATAATAAATCTCCTCCTCCTATTACTAGATAATAAATCTCCTCCTCCTTCTATTACTAGATAATAAATCTCCTCCTCCTTCTATTACTAGATAATAAATCTCCTCCTCCTTCTATTACCAGATAATAAATCTCCTCCTCCTTCTATTACTAGATAATAAATATCCTCCTCCTTCTATTACTAGATAATAAATCTCCTCCTCCTATTACTAGATAATAAATCTCCTCCTCCTCCTATTACTAGATAATAAATCTCCTCCTTCTATTACTAGATAATAAATCTCCTCCTCCTATTACTAGATAATAAATCTCCTCCTCCTATTACTAGATAATAAATCTCCCCCTCCTATTACTAGATAATAAATCTCCCCTCCTCCTATTACTAGATAATAAATCTCCTCCTCCTATTACTAGATAATAAATCTCCTCCTCCTATTACTAGATAATAAATCTCCTCCTCCTATTACTAGATAATAAATCTCCTCCTCCTATTACTAGATAATAAATCTCCTCCTCCTATTACTAGATCATAAATCTCCTCCTCCTATTACTAGATAATAAATCTCCTCCTCCTTCTATTACTAGATAATAAATCTCCTCCTCCTATTACTAGATAATAAATCTCCTCCTCCTCCTCCTCCTCCTATTACTAGATAATAAATCTCCCCCTCCTTCTATTACTAGATAATAAATCTCCTCCTCCTATTACTAGATAATAAATCTCCTCCTCCTTCTATTACTAGATAATAAATCTCCTCCTCCTTCTATTACTAGATAATAAATCTCCTCCTCCTTCTATTACTAGATAATAAATCTCCTCCTCCTCCTATTACTAGATAATAAATCTCCTCCTATTACTAGATAATAAATCTCCTCCTCCTTCTATTACTAGATAATAAATCTCCTCCTTCTATTACTAGATAATAAATCTCCTCCTCCTCCTATTACTAGATAATAAATCTCCTCCTCACTTCTTTTACTAGATAATAAATCTCCTCCTCCTCCTATTACTAGATAATAAATCTCCTCCTCCTCCTATTACTAGATAATAAATCTCCTCCTCCTCCTATTACTAGATAATAAATCTCCTCCTCCTTCTATTACTAGATAATAAATCTCCTCCTCCTTCTATTACTAGATAATAAATCTCCTCCTCCTCCTATTACTAGATAATAAATCTCCTCCTCCTTCTATTACTAGATAATAAATCTCCTCCTCACTTCTATTACTAGATAATAAATCTCCACCTCCTTCTATTACTAGATAATAAATCTCCTCCTCCTTCTATTACTAGATAATAAATCTCCTCCTCCTCCTATTACTAGATAATAAATCTCCTCCTCCTTCTATTACTAGATAATAAATCTCCTCCTCCTTCTATTACTAGATAATAAATCTCCTCCTCCTCCTATTACTAGATAATAAATCTCCTCCTATTACTAGATAATAAATCTCCTCCTCCTTCTATTACTAGATAATAAATCTCCTCCTCCTCCTATTACTAGATAATAAATCTCCTCCTCCTTCTATTACTAGATAATAAATCTCCTCCTCCTATTACTAGATAATAAATCTCCTCCTCCTTCTATTACTAGATAATAAATCTCCTCCTTCTATTACTAGATAATAAATCTCATCTCTTCTATTACTAGATAATAAATCTCCTCCTCACTTCTATTACTAGATAATAAATCTCCTCCTCCTCCTATTACTAGATAATAAATCTCCTCCTCCTTCTATTACTAGATAATAAATCTCCTCCTCCTCCTATTACTAGATAATAAATCTCCATCTCCTCCTCCTTCTATTACTAGATAATAAATCTCCTTCTCCTTCTATTACTAGATAATAAATCTCCTCCTCCTTCTATTACTAGATAATAAATCTCCTTCTCCTTCTATTACTAGATAATAAATCTCCTCCTCCTATTACTAGATAATAAATCTCCTCCTCCTTCTATTACTAGATAATAAATCTCCTCCTCACTTCTATTACTAGATAATAAATCTCCCCCTCCTTCTATTACTAGATAATAAATCTCCTCCTCCTTCTATTACTAGATAATAAATCTCCTTCTCCTTCTATTACTAGATAATAAATCTCCTCCTCCTATTACTAGATAATAAATCTCCTCCTCACTTCTATTACTAGATAATAAATCTCCTCCTCCTCCTATTACTAGATAATAAATCTCCTCCTCCTTCTATTACTAGATAATAAATCTCCTCCTCCTCCTCCTATTACTAGATAATAAATCTCCTCCTCCTCCTCCTCCTATTACTAGATAATAAATCTCCATCTCCTCCTCCTTCTATTACTAGATAATAAATCTCCTCCTCCTATTACTAGATAATAAATCTCCTTCTCCTTCTATTACTAGATAATAAATCTCCTCCTCCTCCTATTACTAGATAATAAATCTCCTCCTCCTTCTATTACTAGATAATAAATCTCCTTCTCCTACTATTACTAGATAATAAATCTCCTTCTCCTACTATTACTAGATAATAAATCTCCTCCTCCTCCTATTACTAGATAATAAATCTCCTTCTCCTACTATTACTAGATAATAAATCTCCTCCTCCTATTACTAGATAATAAATCTCCTCCTTCTATTACTAGATAATAAATCTCATCCTCCTCCTATTACTAGATAATAAATCTCCTCCTCCTCCTATTACTAGATAATAAATCTCCTCCTCTCTTCTATTACTAGATAATAAACCTCCTCCTTCTATTACTAGATAATAAATCTCCTCCTCCTCCTATTACTAGATAATAAATCTCCTCCTATTACTAGATAATAAATCTCCTCCTCCTTCTATTACTAGATAATAAATCTCCTCCTCCTCCTATTACTAGATAATAAATCTCCTCCTCCTTCTATTACTAGATAATAAATCTCCTCCTCCTCCTATTACTAGATAATAAATCTCCTCCTCCTCCTATTACTAGATAATAAATCTCCTCCTCCTTCTATTACTAGATAATAAATCTCCTCCCCCTCCTATTACTAGATAATAAATCTCCACCTCCTTCTATTACTAGATAATAAATCTCCTCCTCCTCCTATTACTAGATAATAAATCTCCTCCTCCTCCTATTACTAGATAATAAATCTCCTCCTCCTTCTATTACTAGATAATAAATCTCCTCCTCCTCCTATTACTAGATAATAAATCTCCTCCTATTACTAGATAATAAATCTCCTCCTCCTTCTATTACTAGATAATAAATCTCCTCCTCCTCCTATTACTAGATAATAAATCTCCTCCTCCTTCTATTACTAGATAATAAATCTCCTCCTCCTCCTATTACTAGATAATAAATCTCCTCCTTCTATTACTAGATAATAAATCTCATCTCTTCTATTACTAGATAATAAATCTCCTCCTCCTCCTATTACTAGATAATAAATCTCCCCCTCCTTCTATTACTAGATAATAAATCTCCTCCTTCTATTACTAGATAATAAATCTCCTCCTCACTTCTATTACTAGATAATAAATCTCCTCCTCCTTCTATTACTAGATAATAAATCTCCTCCTCCTTCTATTACTAGATAATAAATCTCCTCCTATTACTAGATAATAAATCTCCCCCTCCTTCTATTACTAGATAATAAATCTCCCCCTCCTTCTATTACTAGATAATAAATCTCCTCCTCCTATTACTAGATAATAAATCTCCTCCTCCTCCTCCTATTACTAGATAATAAATCTCCATCTCCTCCTCCTTCTATTACTAGATAATAAATCTCCTCCTCCTATTACTAGATAATAAATCTCCTTCTCCTTCTATTACTAGATAATAAATCTCCTCCTCCTTCTATTACTAGATAATAAATCTCCTCCTCCTTCTATTACTAGATAATAAATCTCCTCCTCACTTCTATTACTAGATAATAAATCTCCTCCTCCTTCTATTACTAGATAATAAATCTCCTTCTCCTTCTATTACTAGATAATAAATCTCCTCCTCCTATTACTAGATAATAAATCTCCTCCTCCTTCTATTACTAGATAATAAATCTCCTCCTCCTTCTATTACTAGATAATAAATCTCCTTCTCCTTCTATTACTAGATAATAAATCTCCTCCTCCTTCTATTACTAGATAATAAATCTCCTTCTCCTTCTATTACTAGATAATAAATCTCCTCCTCCTATTACTAGATAATAAATCTCCTCCTCCTTCTATTACTAGATAATAAATCTCCTCCTCCTTCTATTACTAGATAATAAATCTCCTCCTCACTTCTATTACTAGATAATAAATCTCCTCCTCCTATTACTAGATAATAAATCTCCTCCTCCTTCTATTACTAGATAATAAATCTCCTCCTCCTATTACTAGATAATAAATCTCCTCCTCCTATTACTAGATAATAAATCTCCTCCTCACTTCTATTACTAGATAATAAATCTCCTCCTCCTCCTATTACTAGATAATAAATCTCCTCCTCCTTCTATTACTAGATAATAAATCTCCTCCTCCTCCTATTACTAGATAATAAATCTCCTCCTCCTCCTATTACTAGATAATAAATCTCCTCCTTCTATTACTAGATAATAAATCTCCTCCTCCTCCTATTACTAGATAATAAATCTCCTCCTCCTCCTATTACTAGATAATAAATCTCCTCCTTCTATTACTAGATAATAAATCTCCTCCTCCTATTACTAGATAATAAATCTCCTCCTCCTATTACTAGATAATAAATCTCCTCCTCCTATTACTAGATAATAAATCTCCCCCTCCTCCTATTACTAGATAATAAATCTCCTCCTCCTTCTATTACTAGATAATAAATCTCCTCCTCACTTCTATTACTAGATAATAAATCTCCTCCTCCTATTACTAGATAATAAATCTCCTCCTCACTTCTATTACTAGATAATAAATCTCCTCCTCCTCCTATTACTAGATAATAAATCTCCTCCTCCTATTACTAGATAATAAATCTCCTCCTCCTTCTATTACTAGATAATAAATCTCCTCCTTCTATTACTAGATAATAAATCTCCTCCTCCTATTACTAGATAATAAATCTCCTCCTCCTTCTATTACTAGATAATAAATCTCCTCCTTCTATTACTAGATAATAAATCTCCTTCTCCTTCTATTACTAGATAATAAATCTCCTCCTCCTTCTATTACTAGATAATAAATCTCCTCCTTCTATTACTAGATAATAAATCTCCTCCTCCTCCTATTACTAGATAATAAATCTCCTCCTCCTCCTCCTATTACTAGATAATAAATCTCCTCCTCCTCCTATTACTAGATAATAAATCTCCTCCTCCTTCTATTACTAGATAATAAATCTCCTACTTCTATTACTAGATAATAAATCTCCTCCTCACTTCTATTACTAGATAATAAATCTCCCCCTCCTATTACTAGATAATAAATCTCCTCCTCACTTCTATTACTAGATAATAAATCTCCTCCTCCTCCTATTACTAGATAATAAATCTCCTCCTCACTTCTATTACTAGATAATAAATCTCCTCCTCCTATTACTAGATAATAAATCTCCTCCTCACTTCTATTACTAGATAATAAATCTCCCCCTCCTATTACTAGATAATAAATCTCCCCCTCCTCCTATTACTAGATAATAAATCTCCCCCTCCTATTACTAGATAATAAATCTCCTCCTCACTTCTATTACTAGATAATAAATCTCCTCCTCCTCCTATTACTAGATAATAAATCTCCTCCTTCTATTACTAGATAATAAATCTCCTCCTCCTTCTATTACTAGATAATAAATCTCCTCCTCCTCCTATTACTAGATAATAAATCTCCTCCTTCTATTACTAGATAATAAATCTCCTCCTCCTCCTATTACTAGATAATAAATCTCCTCCTCCTCCTCCTCCTATTACTAGATAATAAATCTCCTCCTCCTTCTATTACTAGATAATAAATCTCCTCCTCACTTCTATTACTAGATAATAAATCTCCTCACTTCTATTACTAGATAATAAATCTCCTCCTCCTCCTATTACTAGATAATAAATCTCCTCCTCACTTCTATTACTAGATAATAAATCTCCTCCTCACTTCTATTACTAGATAATAAATCTCCTCCTCCTCCTATTACTAGATAATAAATCTCCTCCTCCTTCTATTACTAGATAATAAATCTCCTCCTCCTATTACTAGATAATAAATCTCCTCCTCACTTCTATTACTAGATAATAAATCTCCTCCTCACTTCTATTACTAGATAATAAATCTCCTCCTCCTCCTATTACTAGATAATAAATCTCCTCCTCACTTCTATTACTAGATAATAAATCTCCTCCTCCTTCTATTACTAGATAATAAATCTCCTCCTCCTTCTATTACTAGATAATAAATCTCCTCCTCACTTCTATTACTAGATAATAAATCTCCTCCTCCTTCTATTACTAGATAATAAATCTCCTCCTCCTTCTATTACTAGATAATAAATCTCCTCCTCACTTCTATTACTAGATAATAAATCTCCTTCTCCTTCTATTACTAGATAATAAATCTCCTTCTCCTTCTATTACTAGATAATAAATCTCCTCCTCACTTCTATTACTAGATAATAAATCTCCCCCTCCTTCTATTACTAGATAATAAATCTCCCCCTCCTTCTATTACTAGATAATAAATCTCCCCCTCCTTCTATTACTAGATAATAAATCTCCTCCTCCTTCTATTACTAGATAATAAATCTCCTCCTCCTTCTATTACTAGATAATAAATCTCCTCCTCCTATTACTAGATAATAAATCTCCTCCTTCTATTACTAGATAATAAATCTCCTCCTCCTTCTATTACTAGATAATAAATCTCCTCCTCCTTCTATTACCAGATAATAAATCTCCTCCTCCTTCTATTACTAGATAATAAATATCCTCCTCCTTCTATTACTAGATAATAAATCTCCTCCTCCTATTACTAGATAATAAATCTCCTCCTCCTCCTATTACTAGATAATAAATCTCCTCCTTCTATTACTAGATAATAAATCTCCTCCTCCTATTACTAGGTAATAAATCTCCTTCTCCTATTACTAGATAATAAATCTCCTCCTCCTATTACTAGATAATAAATCTCCCCCTCCTATTACTAGATAATAAATCTCCCCCTCCTCCTATTACTAGATAATAAATCTCCTCCTCCTATTACTAGATAATAAATCTCCCCCTCCTCCTATTACTAGATCATAAATCTCCTCCTCCTATTACTAGATAATAAATCTCCTCCTCCTTCTATTACTAGATAATAAATCTCCTCCTCCTATTACTAGATAATAAATCTCCTCCTCCTCCTCCTCCTCCTATTACTAGATAATAAATCTCCCCCTCCTTCTATTACTAGATAATAAATCTCCTCCTCCTATTACTAGATAATAAATCTCCTCCTCCTTCTATTACTAGATAATAAATCTCCTCCTCCTTCTATTACTAGATAATAAATCTCCTCCTCCTTCTATTACTAGATAATAAATCTCCTCCTCCTCCTATTACTAGATAATAAATCTCCTCCTATTACTAGATAATAAATCTCCTCCTCCTTCTATTACTAGATAATAAATCTCCTCCTTCTATTACTAGATAATAAATCTCCTCCTCCTCCTATTACTAGATAATAAATCTCCTCCTCACTTCTTTTACTAGATAATAAATCTCCTCCTCCTCCTATTACTAGATAATAAATCTCCTCCTCCTCCTATTACTAGATAATAAATCTCCTCCTCCTCCTATTACTAGATAATAAATCTCCTCCTCCTTCTATTACTAGATAATAAATCTCCTCCTCCTTCTATTACTAGATAATAAATCTCCTCCTCCTCCTATTACTAGATAATAAATCTCCTCCTCCTTCTATTACTAGATAATAAATCTCCTCCTCACTTCTATTACTAGATAATAAATCTCCACCTCCTTCTATTACTAGATAATAAATCTCCTCCTCCTTCTATTACTAGATAATAAATCTCCTCCTCCTCCTATTACTAGATAATAAATCTCCTCCTCCTTCTATTACTAGATAATAAATCTCCTCCTCCTTCTATTACTAGATAATAAATCTCCTCCTCCTCCTATTACTAGATAATAAATCTCCTCCTATTACTAGATAATAAATCTCCTCCTCCTTCTATTACTAGATAATAAATCTCCTCCTCCTCCTATTACTAGATAATAAATCTCCTCCTCCTTCTATTACTAGATAATAAATCTCCTCCTCCTATTACTAGATAATAAATCTCCTCCTCCTTCTATTACTAGATAATAAATCTCCTCCTTCTATTACTAGATAATAAATCTCATCTCTTCTATTACTAGATAATAAATCTCCTCCTCACTTCTATTACTAGATAATAAATCTCCTCCTCCTCCTATTACTAGATAATAAATCTCCTCCTCCTTCTATTACTAGATAATAAATCTCCTCCTCCTCCTATTACTAGATAATAAATCTCCATCTCCTCCTCCTTCTATTACTAGATAATAAATCTCCTTCTCCTTCTATTACTAGATAATAAATCTCCTCCTCCTTCTATTACTAGATAATAAATCTCCTTCTCCTTCTATTACTAGATAATAAATCTCCTCCTCCTATTACTAGATAATAAATCTCCTCCTCCTTCTATTACTAGATAATAAATCTCCTCCTCACTTCTATTACTAGATAATAAATCTCCCCCTCCTTCTATTACTAGATAATAAATCTCCTCCTCCTTCTATTACTAGATAATAAATCTCCTTCTCCTTCTATTACTAGATAATAAATCTCCTCCTCCTATTACTAGATAATAAATCTCCTCCTCACTTCTATTACTAGATAATAAATCTCCTCCTCCTCCTATTACTAGATAATAAATCTCCTCCTCCTTCTATTACTAGATAATAAATCTCCTCCTCCTCCTCCTATTACTAGATAATAAATCTCCTCCTCCTCCTCCTATTACTAGATAATAAATCTCCATCTCCTCCTCCTTCTATTACTAGATAATAAATCTCCTCCTCCTATTACTAGATAATAAATCTCCTTCTCCTTCTATTACTAGATAATAAATCTCCTCCTCCTCCTATTACTAGATAATAAATCTCCTCCTCCTTCTATTACTAGATAATAAATCTCCTCCTCCTATTACTAGATAATAAATCTCCTCCTTCTATTACTAGATAATAAATCTCATCCTCCTTCTATTACTAGATAATAAATCTCCTCCTCACTTCTATTACTAGATAATAAATCTCCTCCTCCTTCTATTACTAGATAATAAATCTCCTCCTCCTTCTATTACTAGATAATAAATCTCCTCCTATTACTAGATAATAAATCTCCCCCTCCTTCTATTACTAGATAATAAATCTCCCCCTCCTTCTATTACTAGATAATAAATCTCCTCCTCCTATTACTAGATAATAAATCTCCTCCTCCTCCTCCTATTACTAGATAATAAATCTCCATCTCCTCCTCCTTCTATTACTAGATAATAAATCTCCTCCTCCTATTACTAGATAATAAATCTCCTTCTCCTTCTATTACTAGATAATAAATCTCCTCCTCCTTCTATTACTAGATAATAAATCTCCTCCTCCTTCTATTACTAGATAATAAATCTCCTCCTCACTTCTATTACTAGATAATAAATCTCCTCCTCCTTCTATTACTAGATAATAAATCTCCTCCTCCTTCTATTACTAGATAATAAATCTCCTTCTCCTTCTATTACTAGATAATAAATCTCCTCCTCCTTCTATTACTAGATAATAAATCTCCTTCTCCTTCTATTACTAGATAATAAATCTCCTCCTCCTATTACTAGATAATAAATCTCCTCCTCCTTCTATTACTAGATAATAAATCTCCTCCTCCTTCTATTACTAGATAATAAATCTCCTCCTCACTTCTATTACTAGATAATAAATCTCCTCCTCCTATTACTAGATAATAAATCTCCTCCTCCTTCTATTACTAGATAATAAATCTCCTCCTCCTATTACTAGATAATAAATCTCCTCCTCCTATTACTAGATAATAAATCTCCTCCTCACTTCTATTACTAGATAATAAATCTCCTCCTCCTCCTATTACTAGATAATAAATCTCCTCCTCCTTCTATTACTAGATAATAAATCTCCTCCTCCTCCTATTACTAGATAATAAATCTCCTCCTCCTCCTATTACTAGATAATAAATCTCCTCCTTCTATTACTAGATAATAAATCTCCTCCTCCTATTACTAGATAATAAATCTCCTCCTCCTATTACTAGATAATAAATCTCCTCCTCCTTCTATTACTAGATAATAAATCTCCTCCTCCTCCTATTACTAGATAATAAATCTCCTCCTCCTCCTATTACTAGATAATAAATCTCCTCCTTCTATTACTAGATAATAAATCTCCTCCTCCTATTACTAGATAATAAATCTCCTCCTCCTATTACTAGATAATAAATCTCCTCCTCCTATTACTAGATAATAAATCTCCCCCTCCTCCTATTACTAGATAATAAATCTCCTCCTCCTTCTATTACTAGATAATAAATCTCCTCCTCACTTCTATTACTAGATAATAAATCTCCTCCTCCTATTACTAGATAATAAATCTCCTCCTCACTTCTATTACTAGATAATAAATCTCCTCCTCCTCCTATTACTAGATAATAAATCTCCTCCTCCTATTACTAGATAATAAATCTCCTCCTCCTTCTATTACTAGATAATAAATCTCCTCCTTCTATTACTAGATAATAAATCTCCTCCTCCTATTACTAGATAATAAATCTCCTCCTCCTTCTATTACTAGATAATAAATCTCCTCCTTCTATTACTAGATAATAAATCTCCTTCTCCTTCTATTACTAGATAATAAATCTCCTCCTCCTTCTATTACTAGATAATAAATCTCCTCCTCCTTCTATTACTAGATAATAAATCTCCTCCTTCTATTACTAGATAATAAATCTCCTCCTCCTCCTATTACTAGATAATAAATCTCCTCCTCCTCCTCCTCCTATTACTAGATAATAAATCTCCTCCTCCTCCTATTACTAGATAATAAATCTCCTCCTCCTTCTATTACTAGATAATAAATCTCCTACTTCTATTACTAGATAATAAATCTCCTCCTCACTTCTATTACTAGATAATAATCTCCTCCTCCTCCTATTACTAGATAATAAATCTCCTCCTCACTTCTATTACTAGATAATAAATCTCCTCCTCCTATTACTAGATAATAAATCTCCCCCTCCTCCTATTACTAGATAATAAATCTCCCCCTCCTATTACTAGATAATAAATCTCCTCCTCACTTCTATTACTAGATAATAAATCTCCTCCTCCTCCTATTACTAGATAATAAATCTCCTCCTTCTATTACTAGATAATAAATCTCCTCCTCCTTCTATTACTAGATAATAAATCTCCTCCTCCTCCTATTACTAGATAATAAATCTCCTCCTCACTTCTATTACTAGATAATAAATCTCCTCCTCCTCCTATTACTAGATAATAAATCTCCTCCTCACTTCTATTACTAGATAATAAATCTCCTCCTCCTTCTATTACTAGATAATAAATCTCCTCCTTCTATTACTAGATAATAAATCTCCTCCTTCTATTACTAGATAATAAATCTCCTCCTCCTCCTATTACTAGATAATAAATCTCCTCCTCCTTCTATTACTAGATAATAAATCTCCTCCTCACTTCTATTACTAGATAATAAATCTCCTCCTCACTTCTATTACTAGATAATAAATCTCCTCCTCCTCCTATTACTAGATAATAAATCTCCTCCTCACTTCTATTACTAGATAATAAATCTCCTCCTCCTATTACTAGATAATAAATCTCCTCCTCACTACTATTACTAGATAATAAATCTCCTCCTCACTTCTATTACTAGATAATAAATCTCCTCCTCCTCCTATTACTAGATAATAAATCTCCTCCTCACTTCTATTACTAGATAATAAATCTCCTCCTCCTTCTATTACTAGATAATAAATCTCCTCCTCCTTCTATTACTAGATAATAAATCTCCTCCTCACTTCTATTACTAGATAATAAATCTCCTCCTCCTTCTATTACTAGATAATAAATCTCCTCCTCCTTCTATTACTAGATAATAAATCTCCTCCTCACTTCTATTACTAGATAATAAATCTCCTTCTCCTTCTATTACTAGATAATAAATCTCCTTCTCCTTCTATTACTAGATAATAAATTTCCTCCTCACTTCTATTACTAGATAATAAATCTCCCCCTCCTTCTATTACTAGATAATAAATCTCCCCCTCCTTCTATTACTAGATAATAAATCTCCCCCTCCTTCTATTACTAGATAATAAATCTCCTCCTCCTTCTATTACTTGATAATAAATCTCCTCCTCCTTCTATTACTAGATAATAAATCTCCTCCTCCTATTACTAGATAATAAATCTCCTCCTTCTATTACTAGATAATAAATCTCCTCCTCCTTCTATTACTAGATAATAAATCTCCTCCTCCTTCTATTACCAGATAATAAATCTCCTCCTCCTTCTATTACTAGATAATAAATATCCTCCTCCTTCTATTACTAGATAATAAATCTCCTCCTCCTATTACTAGATAATAAATCTCCTCCTCCTATTACTAGATAATAAATCTCCTCCTTCTATTACTAGATAATAAATCTCCTCCTCCTATTAATAGGTAATAAATCTCCTTCTCCTATTACTAGATAATAAATCTCCTCCTCCTATTACTAGATAATAAATCTCCCCCTCCTATTACTAGATAATAAATCTCCCCCTCCTCCTATTACTAGATAATAAATCTCCTCCTCCTATTACTAGATAATAATCTCCCCCTCCTCCTATTACTAGATCATAAATCTCCTCCTCCTATTACTAGATAATAAATCTCCTCCTCCTTCTATTACTAGATAATAAATCTCCTCCTCCTATTACTAGATAATAAATCTCCTCCTCCTCCTCCTCCTCCTATTACTAGATAATAAATCTCCCCCTCCTT
Source organism: Rhinoderma darwinii (assembly GCF_050947455.1). NCBI lineage: Eukaryota > Metazoa > Chordata > Amphibia > Anura > Rhinodermatidae > Rhinoderma > Rhinoderma darwinii. The sequence goes on from NC_134687.1 coordinate 225,279, forward strand.
CTATTACTAGATAATAAATCTCCTCCTCCTATTACTAGATAATAAATCTCCTCCTCCTTCTATTACTAGATAATAAATCTCCTCCTCCTTCTATTACTAGATAATAAATCTCCTCCTCCTTCTATTACTAGATAATAAATCTCCTCCTCCTCCTATTACTAGATAATAAATCTCCTCCTATTACTAGATAATAAATCTCCTCCTCCTTCTATTACTAGATAATAAATCTCCTCCTTCTATTACTAGATAATAAATCTCCTCCTCCTCCTATTACTAGATAATAAATCTCCTCCTCACTTCTTTTACTAGATAATAAATCTCCTCCTCCTCCTATTACTAGATAATAAATCTCCTCCTCCTCCTCCTATTACTAGATAATAAATCTCCTCCTCCTCCTATTACTAGATAATAAATCTCCTCCTTCTATTACTAGATAATAAATCTCCTCCTCCTTCTATTACTAGATAATAAATCTCCTCCTCCTCCTATTACTAGATAATAAATCTCCTCCTCCTTCTATTACTAGATAATAAATCTCCTCCTCACTTCTATTACTAGATAATAAATCTCCACCTCCTTCTATTACTAGATAATAAATCTCCTCCTCCTTCTATTACTAGATAATAAATCTCCTCCTCCTCCTATTACTAGATAATAAATCTCCTCCTCCTTCTATTACTAGATAATAAATCTCCTCCTCCTTCTATTACTAGATAATAAATCTCCTCCTCCTCCTATTACTAGATAATAAATCTCCTCCTATTACTAGATAATAAATCTCCTCCTCCTTCTATTACTAGATAATAAATCTCCTCCTCCTCCTATTACTAGATAATAAATCTCCTCCTCCTTCTATTACTAGATAATAAATCTCCTCCTCCTATTACTAGATAATAAATCTCCTCCTCCTTCTATTACTAGATAATAAATCTCCTCCTCCTCCTATTACTAGATAATAAATCTCCTCCTTCTATTACTAGATAATAAATCTCATCTCTTCTATTACTAGATAATAAATCTCCTCCTCACTTCTATTACTAGATAATAAATCTCCTCCTCCTCCTATTACTAGATAATAAATCTCCTCCTCCTTCTATTACTAGATAATAAATCTCCTCCTCCTCCTATTACTAGATAATAAATCTCCATCTCCTCCTCCTTCTATTACTAGATAATAAATCTCCTTCTCCTTCTATTACTAGATAATAAATCTCCTCCTCCTTCTATTACTAGATAATAAATCTCCTTCTCCTTCTATTACTAGATAATAAATCTCCTCCTCCTATTACTAGATAATAAATCTCCTCCTCCTTCTATTACTAGATAATAAATCTCCTCCTCACTTCTATTACTAGATAATAAATCTCCCCCTCCTTCTATTACTAGATAATAAATCTCCTCCTCCTTCTATTACTAGATAATAAATCTCCTTCTCCTTCTATTACTAGATAATAAATCTCCTCCTCCTATTACTAGATAATAAATCTCCTCCTCACTTCTATTACTAGATAATAAATCTCCTCCTCCTCCTATTACTAGATAATAAATCTCCTCCTCACTTCTATTACTAGATAATAAATCTCCTCCTCCTCCTATTACTAGATAATAAATCTCCTCCTCCTTCTATTACTAGATAATAAATCTCCTCCTCCTCCTATTACTAGATAATAAATCTCCTCCTCTCTTCTATTACTAGATAATAAATCTCCTCCTATTACTAGATAATAAATCTCCATCTCCTCCTCCTTCTATTACTAGATAATAAATCTCCTCCTCCTATTACTAGATAATAAATCTCCTTCTCCTTCTATTACTAGATAATAAATCTCCTCCTCCTCCTATTACTAGATAATAAATCTCCTCCTCCTTCTATTACTAGATAATAAATCTCCTCCTCCTCCTATTACTAGATAATAAATCTCCTCCTCCTATTACTAGATAATAAATCTCCTCCTCCTATTACTAGATAATAAATCTCCTCCTCCTTCTATTACTAGATAATAAATCTCCTCCTCCTATTACTAGATAATAAATCTCCTTCTCCTTCTATTACTAGATAATAAATCTCCTCCTCCTCCTATTACTAGATAATAAATCTCCTCCTCCTTCTATTACTAGATAATAAATCTCCTCCTCCTATTACTAGATAATAAATCTCCTCCTCCTATTACTAGATAATAAATCTCCTCCTCCTCCTATTACTAGATAATAAATCTCCTCCTCTCTTCTATTACTAGATAATAAACCTCCTCCTTCTATTACTAGATAATAAATCTCCTCCTCCTCCTATTACTAGATAATAAATCTCCTCCTATTACTAGATAATAAATCTCCTCCTCCTTCTATTACTAGATAATAAATCTCCTCCTCCTCCTATTACTAGATAATAAATCTCCTCCTCCTTCTATTACTAGATAATAAATCTCCTCCTCCTCCTATTACTAGATAATAAATCTCCTCCTCCTCCTATTACTAGATAATAAATCTCCTCCTCCTTCTATTACTAGATAATAAATCTCCTCCCCCTCCTATTACTAGATAATAAATCTCCACCTCCTTCTATTACTAGATAATAAATCTCCTCCTCCTCCTATTACTAGATAATAAATCTCCTCCTCCTCCTATTACTAGATAATAAATCTCCTCCTCCTTCTATTACTAGATAATAAATCTCCTCCTCCTCCTATTACTAGATAATAAATCTCCTCCTATTACTAGATAATAAATCTCCTCCTCCTTCTATTACTAGATAATAAATCTCCTCCTCCTCCTATTACTAGATAATAAATCTCCTCCTCCTTCTATTACTAGATAATAAATCTCCTCCTCCTCCTATTACTAGATAATAAATCTCCTCCTTCTATTACTAGATAATAAATCTCCTCCTCCTCCTATTACTAGATAATAAATCTCCTCCTATTACTAGATAATAAATCTCCTCCTCCTTCTATTACTAGATAATAAATCTCCTCCTCCTCCTATTACTAGATAATAAATCTCCTCCTCCTCCTATTACTAGATAATAAATCTCCTCCTCCTCCTATTACTAGATAATAAATCTCCTCCTCACTTCTATTACTAGATAATAAATCTCCTCCTCCTCCTATTACTAGATAATAAATCTCCTCCTCCTCCTATTACTAGATAATAAATCTCCTCCTATTACTAGATAATAAATCTCCTCCTCCTATTACTAGATAATAAATCTCCTCCTCACTTCTATTACTAGATAATAAATCTCCTCCTCCTATTACTAGATAATAAATCTCCTCCTCCTTCTATTACTAGATAATAAATCTCCTCCTCCTATTACTAGATAATAAATCTCCTCCTCCTATTACTAGATAATAAATCTCCTCCTCACTTCTATTACTAGATAATAAATCTCCTCCTCCTCCTATTACTAGATAATAAATCTCCTCCTCCTTCTATTACTAGATAATAAATCTCCTCCTCCTCCTATTACTAGATAATAAATCTCCTCCTCCTCCTATTACTAGATAATAAATCTCCTCCTCCTCCTATTACTAGATAATAAATCTCCCCCCTCCTTCTATTACTAGATAATAAATCTCCTCCTTCTATTACTAGATAATAAATCTCCTCCTCACTTCTATTACTAGATAATAAATCTCCTCCTCCTTCTATTACTAGATAATAAATCTCCTCCTCCTTCTATTACTAGATAATAAATCTCCTCCTATTACTAGATAATAAATCTCCCCCTCCTTCTATTACTAGATAATAAATCTCCCCCTCCTTCTATTACTAGATAATAAATCTCCTCCTCCTATTACTAGATAATAAATCTCCTCCTCCTCCTCCTATTACTAGATAATAAATCTCCATCTCCTCCTCCTTCTATTACTAGATAATAAATCTCCTCCTCCTATTACTAGATAATAAATCTCCTTCTCCTTCTATTACTAGATAATAAATCTCCTCCTCCTTCTATTACTAGATAATAAATCTCCTCCTCCTTCTATTACTAGATAATAAATCTCCTCCTCACTTCTATTACTAGATAATAAATCTCCTCCTCCTTCTATTACTAGATAATAAATCTCCTCCTCCTTCTATTACTAGATAATAAATCTCCTTCTCCTTCTATTACTAGATAATAAATCTCCTCCTCCTTCTATTACTAGATAATAAATCTCCTTCTCCTTCTATTACTAGATAATAAATCTCCTCCTCCTATTACTAGATAATAAATCTCCTCCTCCTTCTATTACTAGATAATAAATCTCCTCCTCACTTCTATTACTAGATAATAAATCTCCTCCTCCTATTACTAGATAATAAATCTCCTCCTCCTTCTATTACTAGATAATAAATCTCCTCCTCCTATTACTAGATAATAAATCTCCTCCTCCTATTACTAGATAATAAATCTCCTCCTCCTTCTATTACTAGATAATAAATCTCCTTCTCCTTCTATTACTAGATAATAAATCTCCTCCTCCTTCTATTACTAGATAATAAATCTCCTTCTCCTTCTATTACTAGATAATAAATCTCCTCCTCCTATTACTAGATAATAAATCTCCTCCTCCTTCTATTACTAGATAATAAATCTCCTCCTCACTTCTATTACTAGATAATAAATCTCCTCCTCCTATTACTAGATAATAAATCTCCTCCTCCTTCTATTACTAGATAATAAATCTCCTCCTCCTATTACTAGATAATAAATCTCCTCCTCCTATTACTAGATAATAAATCTCCTCCTCACTTCTATTACTAGATAATAAATCTCCTCCTCCTCCTATTACTAGATAATAAATCTCCTCCTCCTTCTATTACTAGATAATAAATCTCCTCCTCCTTCTATTACTAGATAATAAATCTCCTCCTCCTCCTATTACTAGATAATAAATCTCCTCCTTCTATTACTAGATAATAAATCTCCTCCTCCTATTACTAGATAATAAATCTCCTCCTCCTTCTATTACTAGATAATAAATCTCCTCCTCCTTCTATTACTAGATAATAAATCTCCTCCTCCTCCTATTACTAGATAATAAATCTCCTCCTCCTATTACTAGATAATAAATCTCCCCCTCCTCCTATTACTAGATAATAAATCTCCTCCTCCTTCTATTACTAGATAATAAATCTCCTCCTCACTTCTATTACTAGATAATAAATCTCCTCCTTCTATTACTAGATAATAAATCTCCTCCTCCTTCTATTACTAGATAATAAATCTCCTCCTCCTCCTATTACTAGATAATAAATCTCCTCCTATTACTAGATAATAAATCTCCTCCTCCTTCTATTACTAGATAATAAATCTCCTCCTTCTATTACTAGATAATAAATCTCCTCCTCCTTCTATTACTAGATAATAAATCTCCTCCTCCTATTACTAGATAATAAATCTCCCCCTCCTCCTATTACTAGATAATAAATCTCCTCCTCCTTCTATTACTAGATAATAAATCTCCTCCTCACTTCTATTACTAGATAATAAATCTCCTCCTCCTTCTATTACTAGATAATAAATCTCCTCCTCCTTCTATTACTAGATAATAAATCTCCTCCTCCTCCTATTACTAGATAATAAATCTCCTCCTATTACTAGATAATAAATCTCCTCCTCCTTCTATTACTAGATAATAAATCTCCTCCTCCTTCTATTACTAGATAATAAATCTCCTCCTCCTTCTATTACTAGATAATAAATCTCCTCCTCCTTCTATTACTAGATAATAAATCTCCTCCTCCTTCTATTACTAGATAATAAATCTCCTCCTCACTTCTATTACTAGATAATAAATCTCCTCCTCCTTCTATTACTAGATAATAAATCTCCTCCTCACTCCTATTACTAGATAATAAATCTCCTCCTCCTTCTATTACTAGATAATAAATCTCCCCGTCACTTCTATTACTAGATAATAAATCTCCTCCTCCTCCTATTACTAGATAATAAATCTCCTCCTCCTCCTATTACTAGATAATAAATCTCCTCCTCCTCCTATTACTAGATAATAAATCTCCTCCTCCTCCTATTACTAGATAATAAATCTCCTCCTCCTTCTATTACTAGATAATAAATCTCCTCCTCCTTCTATTACTAGATAATAAATCTCCTCCTCCTTCTATTACTAGATAATAAATCTCCTCCTTCTATTACTAGATAATAAATCTCCTCCTCCTTCTATTACTAGATAATAAATCTCCTCCTCCTTCTATTACTAGATAATAAATCTCCTCCTCCTTCTATTACTAGATAATAAATCTCCTCCTCCTATTACTAGATAATAAATCTCCTCCTCCTATTACTAGATAATAAATCTCCTCCTCCTCCTATTACTAGATAATAAATCTCCTCCTCCTCCTATTACTAGATAATAAATCTCCTCCTCCTCCTATTACTAGATAATAAATCTCCTCCTCCTTCTATTACTAGATAATAAATCTCCTCCTATTACTAGATAATAAATCTCCTCCTCCTCCTCCTTCTATTACTAGATAATAAATCTCCTCCTCCTCCTATTACTAGATAATAAATCTCCTCCTCCTATTACTAGATAATAAATCTTCTCCTTCTATTACTAGATAATGAATCTCCTCATCTCTTCTATTACTAGATAATAAATCTCCTCCTCCTCCTATTACTAGATAATAAATCTCCTCCTCCTCCTATTACTAGATAATAAATCTCCTCCTCACTTCTATTACTAGATAATAAATCTCCTCCTTCTATTACTAGATAATAAATCTCCTCCTCCTTCTATTACTAGATAATAAATCTCCTCCTTCTATTACTAGATAATAAATCTCCTCCTCCTTCTATTACTAGATAATAAATCTCCTCCTTCTATTACTAGATAATAAATCTCCTCCTCCTCCTTCTATTACTAGATAATAAATCTCCTCCTCCTCCTATTACTAGATAATCAATCTTCTCCTCCTTCTATTACTAGATAATAAATCTCCTCCTCCTTCTATTACTAGATAATAAATCTCCTCCTCCTCCTATTACTAGATAATAAATCTCCTCCTCTCTTCTATTACTAGATAATAAATCTCCTCCTCCTCCTATTACTAGATAATAAATCTCCTCCTCCTCCTATTACTAGATAATAAATCTCCTCCTTCTATTACTAGATAATAAATCTCCTCCTCACTTCTATTACTAGATAATAAATCTCCTCCTCCTCCTATTACTAGATAATAAATCTCCTCCTCACTTCTATTACTAGATAATAAATCTCCTCCTCACTTCTATTACTAGATAATAAATCTCCTCCTCACTTCTATTACTAGATAATAAATCTCCTCCTCCTCCTATTACTAGATAATAAATCTCCTCCTCCTTCTATTACTAGATAATAAATCTCCTCCTTCTATTACTAGATAATAAATCTCCTCCTCACTTCTATTACTAGATAATAAATCTCCTCCTCCTCCTACTAGATAATAAATCTCCTCCTCCTCCTATTACTAGATAATAAATCTCCTCCTCCTATTACTAGATAATAAATCTCCTCCTCACTTCTATTACTAGATAATAAATCTCCTCCTTCTATTACTAGATAATAAATCTCCTCCTCACTTCTATTACTAGATAATAAATCTCCTCCTTCTATTACTAGATAATAAATCTCCTCCTCCTTCTATTACTAGATAATAAATCTCCTCCTATTACTAGATAATAAATCTCCTCCTCCTCCTATTACTAGATAATAAATCTCCTCCTTCTATTACTAGATAATAAATCTCCTCCTCCTCCTATTACTAGATAATAAATCTCCTCCTCTCTTCTATTACTAGATAATAAATCTCCTCCTCCTTCTATTACTAGATAATAAATCTCCTCCTCCTTCTATTACTAGATAATAAATCTCCTCCTTCTATTACTAGATAATAAATCTCCTCCTCACTTCTATTACTAGATAATAAATCTCCTCCTTCTATTACTAGATAATAAATCTCCTCCTCACTTCTATTACTAGATAATAAATCTCCTCCTCCTCCTATTACTAGATAATAAATCTCCTCCTCTCTTCTATTACTAGATAATAAATCTCCTCCTCCTTCTATTACTAGATAATAAATCTCCTCCTCCTTCTATTACTAGATAATAAATCTCCTCCTTCTATTACTAGATAATAAATCTCCTCCTCACTTCTATTACTAGATAATAAATCTCCTCCTTCTATTACTAGATAATAAATCTCCTCCTCCTTCTATTACTAGATAATAAATCTCCTCCTTCTATTACTAGATAATAAATCTCCTCCTCCTATAACTATATAATAAATCTTCTCCTCTCTTCTATTACTAGATAATAAATCTCCTCCTCCTTCTATTACTAGATAATAAATCTCCTCCTCCGCCTATTACTAGATAATAAATCTCCTCCTCCTCCTATTACTAGATAATAAATCTCCTCCTCCTCCTATTACTAGATAATAAATCTCCTCCTCCTCCTATTACTAGATAATAAATCTCCTCCTCACTTCTATTACTAGATAATAAATCTCCCCCTCCTCCTATTACTAGATAATAAATCTCCTCCTCACTTCTATTACTAGATAATAAATCTCCTCCTCCTTCTATTACTAGATAATAAATCTCCTCCTCCTTCTATTACTAGATAATAAATCTCCTCCTCCTTCTATTACTAGATAATAAATCTCCTCCTCCTTCTATTACTAGATAATAAATCTCCTCCTCCTTCTATTACTAGATAATAAATCTCCTCCTCCTTCTATTACTAGATAATAAATCTCCTCCTCCTATTACTAGATAATAAATCTCCTCCTCCTATTACTAGATAATAAATCTCCTCCTCCTTCTATTACTAGATAATAAATCTCCTCCTCCTATTACTAGATAATAAATCTCCTCCTCCTATTACTAGATAATAAATCTCCTCCTCCTTCTATTACTAGATAATAAATCTCCTCCTCCTATTACTAGATAATAAATCTCCTCCTCCTTCTATTACTAGATAATAAATCTCCTCCTCCTTCTATTACTAGATAATAAATCTCCTCCTCCTATTACTAGATAATAAATCTCCTCCTCCTATTACTAGATAATAAATCTCCTCCTCCTATTACTAGATAATAAATCTCCTCCTCCTTCTATTACTAGATAATAAATCTCCTCCTCCTTCTATTACTAGATAATAAATCTCCTCCTCCTATTACTAGATAATAAATCTCCTCCTCCTTCTATTACTAGATAATAAATCTCCTCCTCACTTCTATTACTAGATAATAAATCTCCTCCTCCTTCTATTACTAGATAATAAATCTCCTCCTCCTATTACTAGATAATAAATCTCCTCCTCCTTCTATTACTAGATAATAAATCTCCTCCTTCTATTACTAGATAATAAATCTCCTCCTCCTTCTATTACCAGATAATAAATCTCCTCCTCCTTCTATTACTAGATAATAAATCTCCTCCTCCTTCTATTACTAGATAATAAATCTCCTCCTCCTTCTATTACTAGATAATAAATCTCCTCCTCCTTCTATTACTAGATAATAAATCTCCTCCTCCTCCTATTACTAGATAATAAATCTCCTCCTCCTATTACTAGATAATAAATCTCCTCCTCCTCCTATTACTAGATAATAAATCTCCTCCTAACTTCTATTACTAGATAATAAATCTCCTCCTCACTTCTATTACTAGATAATAAATCTCCTCCTCCTCCTATTACTAGATAATAAATCTCCTCCTCACTTCTATTACTAGATAATAAATCTCCTCCTCACTTCTATTACTAGATAATAAATCTCCTACTTCTATTACTAGATAATAAATCTCCTCCTCCTCCTATTACTAGATAATAAATCTCCTCCTCCTATTACTAGATAATAAATCTCCTCCTCCTTCTACTACTAGATAATAAATCTCCTCCTCCTTCTATTACTAGATAATAAATCTCCTCCTCACTTCTATTACTAGATAATAAATCTCCTCCTCCTCCTATTACTAGATAATAAATCTCCTCCTCCTTCTATTACTAGATAATAAATCTCCTCCTTCTATTACTAGATAATAAATCTCCTCCTTCTATTACTAGATAATAAATCTCCTCCTCTCTTCTATTACTAGATAATAAATCTCCTCCTCCTCCTATTACTAGATAATAAATCTCCTCCTCACTTCTATTACTAGATAATAAATCTCCTCCTCCTTCTATTACTAGATAATAAATCTCCTTCTCCTTCTATTACTAGATAATAAATCTCCTCCTCCTTCTATTACTAGATAATAAATCTCCTCCTTCTATTACTAGATAATAAATCTCCTCCTCTCTTCTATTACTAGATAATAAATCTCCTCCTCCTCCTATTACTAGATAATAAATCTCCTCCTCACTTCTATTACTAGATAATAAATCTCCTCCTCCTTCTATTACTAGATAATAAATCTCCTTCTCCTTCTATTACTAGATAATAAATCTCCTCCTCCTTCTATTACTAGATAATAAATCTCCTCCTCCTTCTATTACTAGATAATAAATCTCCTCCTCCTTCTATTACTAGATAATAAATCTCCTCCTCCTTCTATTACCAGATAATAAATCTCCTCCTCCTCCTATTACCAGATAATAAATCTCCTCCTCCTCCTATTACTAGATAATAAATCTCCTCCTCCTTCTATTACTAGATAATAAATCTCCTCCTCCTCCTATTACCAGATAATAAATCTCCTCCTCCTCCTATTACTAGATAATAAATCTCCTCCTCCTCCTATTACTAGATAATAAATCTCCTCCTCCTTCTATTACTAGATAATAAATCTCCTCCTCCTTCTATTACTAGATAATAAATCTCCTCCTTCTATTACTAGATAATAAATCTCCTCCTCCTATTACTAGATAATAAATCTCCTCCTCACTTCTATTACTAGATAATAAATCTCCTCCTCCTATTACTAGATAATAAATCTCCTCCTCCTCCTATTACTAGATAATAAATCTCCCCCTCACTTCTATTACTAGATAATAAATCTCCTCCTCCTCCTATTACTAGATAATAAATCTCCTCCTCCTATTAGTAGATAATAAATCTCCTCCTCCTCCTATTACTAGATAATAAATCTCCTCCTCCTTCTATTACTAGATAATAAATCTCCTCCTCCTCCTATTACTAGATAATAAATCTCCTCCTCACTTCTATTACTAGATAATAAATCTCCTCCTCCTTCTATTACTAGATAATAAATCTCCTCCTCCTTCTATTACTAGATAATAAATCTCCTCCTCCTCCTATTACTAGATAATAAATCTCCTCCTCCTTCTATTACTAGATAATAAATCTCCTCCTCCTCCTATTACTAGATAATAAATCTCCTCCTCCTTCTATTACTAGATAATAAATCTCCTCCTCCTTCTATTACTAGATAATAAATCTCCTCCTCCTTCTATTACTAGATAATAAATCTCCTCCTCCTCCTATTACTAGATAATAAATCTCCTCCTCACTTCTATTACTAGATAATAAATCTCCTCCTCCTTCTATTACTAGATAATAAATCTCCTTCTCCTTCTATTACTAGATAATAAATCTCCTCCTCCTTCTATTACTAGATAATAAATCTCCTCCTTCTATTACTAGATAATAAATCTCCTCCTCTCTTCTATTACTAGATAATAAATCTCCTCCTCCTCCTCCTATTACTAGATAATAAATCTCCTCCTCACTTCTATTACTAGATAATAAATCTCCTCCTCCTTCTATTACTAGATAATAAATCTCCTTCTCCTATTACTAGATAATAAATCTCCTCCTCCTTCTATTACTAGATAATAAATCTCCTCCTCCTCCTATTACTAGATAATAAATCTTCTCCTCTCTTCTATTACTAGATAATAAATCTCCTCCTCCTCCTATTACTAGATAATAAATCTCCTCCTCCTCCTATTACTAGATAATAAATCTCCTCCTCCTCCTATTACTAGATAATAAATCTCCTCCTCCTCCTATTACTAGATAATAAATCTCCTCCTCACTTCTATTACTAGATAATAAATCTCCTCCTCCTCCTATTACTAGATAATAAATCTCCTCCTCACTTCTATTACTAGATAATAAATCTCCTCCTCCTCCTATTACTAGATAATAAATCTCCTCCTCTCTTCTATTACTAGATAATAAATCTCCTCCTCTCCTATTACTAGATAATAAATCTCCTCCTCCTTCTATTACTAGATAATAAATCTCCTACTTCTATTACTAGATAATAAATCTCCTCCTCCTCCTATTACTAGATAATAAATCTCCTCCTCCTCCTATTACTAGATAATAAATCTCCTCCTCCTTCTATTACTAGATAATAAATCTCCTCCTCCTTCTACTACTAGATAATAAATCTCCTCCTTCTATTACTAGATAATAAATCTCCTCCTCACTTCTATTACTAGATAATAAATCTCCTCCTCCTCCTATTACTAGATAATAAATCTCCTCCTCCTTCTATTACTAGATAATAAATCTCCTCCTCACTTCTATTACTAGATAATAAATCTCCTCCTCCTCCTATTACTAGATAATAAATCTCCTCCTCCTTCTATTACTAGATAATAAATCTCCTCCTTCTATTACTAGATAATAAATCTCCTCCTCCTTCTATTACTAGATAATAAATCTCCTCCTCACTTCTATTACTAGATAATAAATCTCCTCCTCCTCCTATTACTAGATAATAAATCTCCTCCTCCTCCTATTACTAGATAATAAATCTCCTCCTCCTCCTATTACTAGATAATAAATCTCCTCCTCACTTCTATTACTAGATAATAAATCTCCTCCTCCTCCTATTACTAGATAATAAATCTCCTCCTCCTTCTATTACTAGATAATAAATCTCCTCCTCACTTCTATTACTAGATAATAAATCTCCTCCTCCTCCTATTACTAGATAATAAATCTCCTCCTCCTTCTATTACTAGATAATAAATCTCCTCCTTCTATTACTAGATAATAAATCTCCTCCTCCTTCTATTACTAGATAATAAATCTCCTCCTCACTTCTATTACTAGATAATAAATCTCCTCCTCCTCCTATTACTAGATAATAAATCTCCTCCTCCTCCTATTACTAGATAATAAATCTCCTCCTCCTCCTATTACTAGATAATAATAAATCTCCTCCTCCTCCTATTACTAGATAATAAATCTCCTCCTCTTTCTATTACTAGATAATAAACCTCCTCCTCCTATTACTAGATAATAAATCTCCTCCTCCTCCTATTACTAGATAATAAATCTCCTCCTCCTCCTATTACTAGATAATAAATCTCCTTCTCCTTCTATTACTAGATAATAAATCTCCTCCTCCTTCTATTACTAGATAATAAATCTCCTTCTCCTTCTATTACTAGATAATAAATCTCCTCCTCCTATTACTAGATAATAAATCTCCTCCTCCTATTACTAGATAATAAATCTCCTCCTCCTCCTATTACTAGATAATAAATCTCCTCCTCCTTCTCCTATTACTAGATAATAAATCTCCTCCTCACTTCTCCTATTACTAGATAATAAATCTCCTCCTCCTATTACTAGATAATAAATCTCCTCCTCACTTCTATTACTAGATAATAAATCTCCTCCTCCTATTACTAGATAATAAATCTCCTTCTCCTTCTATTACTAGATAATAAATCTCCTTCTTCTATTACTAGATAATAAATCTCCTTCTCCTTCTATTACTAGATAATAAATCTCCTCCTCCTATTACTAGATAATAAATCTCCTCCTCCTTCTATTACTAGATAATAAATCTCCTCCTCCTCCTATTACTAGATAATAAATCTCCTCCTCCTTCTCCTCCTATTACTAGATAATAAATCTCCTCCTCACTTCTATTACTAGATAATAAATCTCCTCCTTCTATTACTAGATAATAAATCTCCTCCTCCTATTACTAGATAATAAATCTCCTCCTCCTTCTATTACTAGATAATAAATCTCCTCCTCCTCCTATTACTAGATAATAAATCTCCTCCTCCTATTACTAGATAATAAATCTCCTCCTTCTATTACTAGATAATGAATCTCCTCATCTCTTCTATTACTAGATAATAAATCTCCTCCTCACTTCTATTACTAGATAATAAATCTCCTCCTCCTTCTATTACTAGATAATAAATCTCCTCCTCCTCCTATTACTAGATAATAAATCTCCTCCTCCTTCTATTACTAGATAATAAATCTCCTCCTCCTTCTATTACTAGATAATAAATCTCCTCCTTCTATTACTAGATAATAAATCTCCTCCTCCTTCTATTACTAGATAATAAATCTCCTCATCCTTCTATTACTAGATAATAAATCTCCTCCTCACTTCTATTACTAGATAATAAATCTCCTCCTCCTCCTACTAGATAATAAATCTCCTCCTCCTCCTATTACTAGATAATAAATCTCCTCCTCCTCCTATTACTAGATAATAAATCTCCTCCTTCTATTACTAGATAATAAATCTCCTCCTCCTCCTATTACTAGATAATAAATCTCCTCCTTCTATTACTAGATAATAAATCTCCTCCTCCTCCTATTACTAGATAATAAATCTCCTCCTCCTTCTATTACTAGATAATAAATCTCCTTCTCCTTCTATTACTAGATAATAAATCTCCTCCTCCTTCTATTACTAGATAATAAATCTCCTCCTTCTATTACTAGATAATAAATCTCCTCCTCCTTCTATTACTAGATAATAAATCTCCTCCTTCTATTACTAGATAATAAATCTCCTCCTCCTCCTATTACTAGATAATAAATCTCCTCCTCCTTCTATTACTAGATAATAAATCTCCTTCTCCTTCTATTACTAGATAATAAATCTCCTCCTCCTTCTATTACTAGATAATAAATCTCCTCCTTCTATTACTAGATAATAAATCTCCTCCTCCTCCTCCTCCTATTACTAGATAATAAATCTCCTCCTCTCTTCTATTACTAGATAATAAATCTCCTCCTCCTCCTATTACTAGATAATAAATCTTCTCCTGTCTTCTATTACTAGATAATAAATCTCCTCCTCCTTCTATTACTAGATAATAAATCTCCTCCTCCTTCTATTACTAGATAATAAATCTCCTCCTCCTCCTCCTATTACTAGATAATAAATCTCCTCCTCCTCCTATTACTAGATAATAAATCTCCTCCTCCTTCTATTACTAGATAATAAATCTCCTCCTTCTATTACTAGATAATAAATCTCCTCCTCCTTCTATTACTAGATAATAAATCTCCTCCTTCTATTACTAGATAATAAATCTCCTCCTCCTCCTATTACTAGATAATAAATCTCCTCCTCCTTCTATTACTAGATAATAAATCTCCTTCTCCTTCTATTACTAGATAATAAATCTCCTCCTCCTTCTATTACTAGATAATAAATCTCCTCCTTCTATTACTAGATAATAAATCTCCTCCTCCTCCTCCTCCTATTACTAGATAATAAATCTCCTCCTCTCTTCTATTACTAGATAATAAATCTCCTCCTCCTCCTATTACTAGATAATAAATCTTCTCCTGTCTTCTATTACTAGATAATAAATCTCCTCCTCCTTCTATTACTAGATAATAAATCTCCTCCTCCTCCTATTACTAGATAATAAATCTCCTCCTCCTTCTATTACTAGATAATAAATCTCCTCCTCCTCCTATTACTAGATAATAAATCTCCTCCTCCTCCTCCTATTACTAGATAATAAATCTCCATCTCCTCCTCCTTCTATTACTAGATAATAAATCTCCTCCTCCTTCTATTACTAGATAATAAATCTCCTCCTCCTCCTATTACTAGATAATAAATCTCCTCCTCCTCCTATTACTAGATAATAAATCTCCATCTCCTCCTCCTCCTATTACTGGATAATAAATCTCCTCCTCCTATTACTAGATAATAAATCTCCTTCTCCTACTATTACTAGATAATAAATCTCCTCCTCCTCCTATTACTAGATAATAAATCTCCTCCTCCTTCTATTACTAGATAATAAATCTCCTCCTCCTTCTATTACTAGATAATAAATCTCCTCCTCACTTCTATTACTAGATAATAAATCTCCTCCTCACTTCTATTACTAGATAATAAATCTCCTCCTCCTATTACTAGATAATAAATCTCCTCCTCCTTCTATTACTAGATAATAAATCTCCTCCTTCTATTACTAGATAATAAATCTCCTCCTTCTATTACTAGATAATAAATCTCCTCACTTCTATTACTAGATAATAAATCTCCTCCTCCTCCTATTACTAGATAATAAATCTCCTCACTTCTATTACTAGATAATAAATCTCCTCCTCCTCCTATTACTAGATAATAAATCTCCTCCTCACTTCTATTACTAGATAATAAATCTCCTCCTTCTATTACTAGATAATAAATCTCCTCCTTCTATTACTAGATAATAAATCTCCTCCTCACTTCTATTACTAGATAATAAATCTCCTCCTCCTCCTATTACTAGATAATAAATCTCCTCCTCCTCCTATTACTAGATAATAAATCTCCTCCTCACTTCTATTACTAGATAATAAATCTCCTCCTCCTTCTATTACTAGATAATAAATCTCCTCCTCCTTCTATTACTAGATAATAAATCTCCTCCTTCTATTACTAGATAATAAATCTCCTCCTCCTATTACTAGATAATAAATCTCCTCCTCCTCCTATTACTAGATAATAAATCTCCTCCTCACTTCTATTACTAGATAATAAATCTCCTCCTTCTATTACTAGATAATAAATCTCCTCCTTCTATTACTAGATAATAAATCTCCTCCTCACTTCTATTACTAGATAATAAATCTCCTCCTTCTATTACTAGATAATAAATCTCCTCCTATTACTAGATAATAAATCTCCTCCTTCTATTACTAGATAATAAATCTCCTCCTCCTTCTATTACTAGATAATAAATCTCCTCCTTCTATTACTAGATAATAAATCTCCTCCTCCTCCTCCTTCTATTACTACATAATAAATCTCCTCCTCCTCCTATTACTAGATAATAAATCTCCTCCTCCTTCTATTACTAGATAATAAATCTCCTCCTCCTCCTATTACTAGATAATAAATCTCCTCCTCACTTCTATTACTAGATAATAAATCTCCTCCTTCTATTACTAGATAATAAATCTCCTTCTCCTTCTATTACTAGATAATAAATCTCCTCCTCCTTCTATTACTAGATAATAAATCTCCTCCTTCTATTACTAGATAATAAATCTCCTCCTCCTCCTCCTTCTATTACTAGATAATAAATCTCCTCCTCCTCCTCCTTCTATTACTAGATAATAAATCTCCTCCTCCTCCTATTACTAGATAATAAATCTCCTCCTCCTCCTCCTTCTATTACTAGATAATAAATCTCCTCCTCCTCCTATAACTAGATAATAAATCTTCTCCTCATCCTATTACTAGATAATAAATCTCCTCCTCCTCCTATTACTAGATAATAAATCTCCTCCTCTCTTCTATTACTAGATAATAAATCTCCTCCTCCTCCTATTACTAGATAATAAATCTCCTCCTCCTTCTATTACTAGATAATAAATCTCCTACTTCTATTACTAGATAATAAATCTCCTCCTCCTTCTATTACTAGATAATAAATCTCCTCCTCCTTCTATTACTAGATAATAAATCTCCTCCTCCTCCTATTACTAGATAATAAATCTCCTCCTCCTTCTATTACTAGATAATAAATCTCCTCCTCACTTCTATTACTAGATAATAAATCTCCATCTCCTCCTCCTTCTATTACTAGATAATAAATCTCCATCTCCTCCTCCTTCTATTACTAGATAATAAATCTCCTCCTCCTATTACTAGATAATAAATCTCCTCCTCCTCCTATTACTAGATAATAAATCTCCTCCTCCTCCTATTACTAGATAATAAATCTCCTCCTCCTTCTATTACTAGATAATAAATCTCCTCCTCCTATTACTAGATAATAAATCTCCTCCTCCTTCTATTACTAGATAATAAATCTCCTCCTCCTCCTATTACTAGATAATAAATCTCCTCCTTCTTTTACTAGATAATGAATCTCCTCATCTCTTCTATTACTAGATAATAAATCTCCTCCTCACTTCTATTACTAGATAATAAATCTCCTCCTTCTATTACTAGATAATAAATCTCCTCCTCCTTCTATTACTAGATAATAAATCTCCTCCTCCTCCTATTACTAGATAATAAATCTCCTCCTCCTTCTATTACTAGATAATAAATCTCCTCCTCCTTCTATTACTAGATAATAAATCTCCTCCTCCTATTACTAGATAATAAATCTCCTCCTCCTCCTATTACTAGATAATAAATCTCCTCCTCACTTCTATTACTAGATAATAAATCTCCTCCTTCTATTACTAGATAATAAATCTCCTCCTCCTTCTATTACTAGATAATAAATCTCCTCCTTCTATTACTAGATAATAAATCTCCTCCTCCTCCTATTACTAGATAATAAATCTCCTCCTCCTTCTATTACTAGATAATAAATCTCCTTCTCCTTCTATTACTAGATAATAAATCTCCTCCTCCTTCTATTACTAGATAATAAATCTCCTCCTTCTATTACTAGATAATAAATCTCCTCCTCCTCCTCCTTCTATTACTACATAATAAATCTCCTCCTCCTCCTATTACTAGATAATAAATCTCCTCCTCTCTTCTATTACTAGATAATAAATCTCCTCCTCCTCCTATTACTAGATAATAAATCTTCTCCTGTCTTCTATTACTAGATAATAAATCTCCTCCTCCTCCTATTACTAGATAATAAATCTCCTCCTTCTGTTACTAGATAATAAATCATCTCCTCCTCCTATTACTAGATAATAAATCTCCTCCTCCTCCTATTACTAGATAATAAATCTCCTCCTTCTATTACTAGATAATAAATCTCCTCCTCACTTCTATTACTAGATAATAAATCTCCTCCTCACTTCTATTACTAGATAATAAATCTCCTCCTATTCCTATTACTAGATAATAAATCTCCTCCTCCTTCTATTACTAGATAATAAATCTCCTCCTCACTTCTATTACTAGATAATAAATCTCCTCCTCCTCCTATTACTAGATAATAAATCTCCTCCTCCTCCTATTACTAGATAATAAATCTCCTCCTCCTTCTATTACTAGATAATAAATCTCCTCCTCCGCCTATTACTAGATAATAAATCTCCTCCTCCTCCTTCTATTACTAGATAATAAATCTCCTCCTCCTTCTATTACTAGATAATAAATCTCCTCCTTCTATTACTAGATAATAAATCTCCTCCTCCTTCTATTACTAGATAATAAATCTCCTCCTCCTTCTATTACTAGATAATAAATCTCCTCCTCACTTCTATTACTAGATAATAAATCTCCTCCTCCTTCTATTACTAGATAATAAATCTCCTCCTCCTCCTATTACTAGATAATAAATCTCCTCCTCCTCCTATTACTAGATAATAAATCTCCTCCTCCTTCTATTACTAGATAATAAATCTCCTCCTCCTCCTATTACTAGATAATAAATCTCCTCCTCCTTCTATTACTAGATAATAAATCTCCTCCTCCTCCTCCTCCTATTACTAGATAATAAATCTCCTTCTCCTTCTATTACTAGATAATAAATCTCCTCCTCCTTCTATTACTAGATAATAAATCTCCTTCTCCTTCTATTACTAGATAATAAATCTCCTCCTCCTATTACTAGATAATAAATCTCCTCCTCCTTCTATTACTAGATAATAAATCTCCTCCTCACTTCTATTACTAGATAATAAATCTCCTCCTCCTTCTATTACTAGATAATAAATCTCCTCCTCACTTCTATTACTAGATAATAAATCTCCTCCTCCTTCTATTACTAGATAATAAATCTCCTCCTCCTTCTATTACTAGATAATAAATCTCCTCCTCCTTCTATTACTAGATAATAAATCTCCTCCTCCTATTACTAGATAATAAATCTCCTCCTCCTTCTATTACTAGATAATAAATCTCCTCCTCCTATTACCAGATAATAAATCTCCTCCTCCTTCTATTACTAGATAATAAATCTCCTCCTTCTATTACTAGATAATAAATCTCCTCCTCCTTCTATTACTAGATAATAAATCTCCTCCTCCTTCTATTACTAGATAATAAATCTCCTCCTCCTATTACTAGATAATAAATCTCCTCCTCACTTCTATTACTAGATAATAAATCTCCTCCTCCTTCTATTACTAGATAATAAATCTCCTCCTCCTTCTATTACTAGATAATAAATCTCCTCCTCACTTCTATTACTAGATAATAAATCTCCTCCTCCTTCTATTACTAGATAATAAATCTCCTCCTTCTATTACTAGATAATAAATCTCCTCCTCCTTCTATTACTAGATAATAAATCTCCTCCTCACTTCTATTACTAGATAATAAATCTCCTCCTCCTCCTCCTATTACTAGATAATAAATCTCCTCCTCCTCCTATTACTAGATAATAAATCTCCTCCTCCTTCTATTACTAGATAATAAATCTCCTCCTCCTTCTATTACTAGATGATAAATCTCCTCCTCCTATTACTAGATGATAAATCTCCTCCTCCTATTACTAGATAATAAATCTCCTCCTCCTTCTATTACTAGATAATAAATCTCCTCCTCACTTCTATTACTAGATAATAAATCTCCTCCTCCTCCTATTACTAGATAATAAATCTCCTCCTCACTTCTATTATTAGATAATAAATCTCCTCCTCCTCCTATTACTAGATAATAAATCTCCTCCTCCTCCTATTACTAGATAATAAATCTCCTCCTCCTCCTATTACTAGATAATAAATCTCCTCCTCCTTCTATTACTAGATAATAAATCTCCTCCTCACTTCTATTACTAGATAATAAATCTCCTCCTCCTTCTATTACTAGATAATAAATCTCCTCCTCCTTCTATTACTAGATAATAAATCTCCTCCTCCTTCTATTACTAGATAATAAATCTCCTCCTCCTATTACTAGATAATAAATCTCCTCCTCCTCCTATTACTAGATAATAAATCTCCTCCTCACTTCTATTACTAGATAATAAATCTCCTCCTCACTTCTATTACTAGATAATAAATCTCCTCCTCCTCCTATTACTAGATAATAAATCTCCTCCTCCTATTACTAGATAATAAATCTCCTCCTCCTTCTATTACTAGATAATAAATCTCCTCCTCCTTCTATTACTAGATAATAAATCTCCTCCTCCTTCTATTACTAGATAATAAATCTCCTCCTCCTATTACTAGATAATAAATCTCCTCCTCCTCCTATTACTAGATAATAAATCTCCTCCTCACTTCTATTACTAGATAATAAATCTCCTCCTCACTTCTATTACTAGATAATAAATCTCCTCCTCCTCCTATTACTAGATAATAAATCTCCTCCTCCTATTACTAGATAATAAATCTCCTCCTCACTTCTATTACTAGATAATAAATCTCCTCCTCACTTCTATTACTAGATAATAAATCTCCTCCTCACTTCTATTACTAGATAATAAATCTCCTCCTCCTCCTATTACTAGATAATAAATCTCCTCCTCCTCCTATTACTAGATAATAAATCTCCTCCTCCTTCTATTACTAGATAATAAATCTCCTCCTCCTTCTATTACTAGATAATAAATCTCCTCCTCCTCCTATTACTAGATAATAAATCTCCTCCTCCTTCTATTACTAGATGATAAATCTCCTCCTCCTATTACTAGATGATAAATCTCCTCCTCCTATTACTAGATAATAAATCTCCTCCTCCTTCTATTACTAGATAATAAATCTCCTCCTCCTTCTATTACTAGATAATAAATCTCCTCCTCCTATTACTAGATAATAAATCTCCTCCTCCTTCTATTACTAGATAATAAATCTCCTCCTCCTCCTATTACTAGATAATAAATCTCCTCCTCCTCCTATTACTAGATAATAAATCTCCTCCTATTACTAGATAATAAATCTCCTCCTTCTATTACTAGATAATAAATCTCCTCCTATTACCAGATAATAAATCTCCTCCTCCTTCTATTACCAGATAATAAATCTCCTCCTCCTCCTTCTATTACCAGATAATAAATCTCCTCCTCCTATTACTAGATAATAAATCTCCTCCTCCTTCTATTACTAGATAATAAATCTCCTCCTCCTCCTATTACTAGATAATAAATCTCCTCCTCCTTCTATTACCAGATAATAAATCTCCTCCTCCTATTACTAGATAATAAATCTCCTCCTCCTTCTATTACTAGATAATAAATCTCCTCCTCCTATTACTAGATAATAAATCTCCTCCTCCTTCTATTACCAGATAATAAATCTCCTCCTCCTCCTTCTATTACTAGATAATAAATCTCCTCCTCCTATTACTAGATAATAATTCTCCTCCTCCTTCTATTACTAGATAATAAATCTCCTCCTCCTCCTATTACTAGATAATAAATCTCCTCCTCCTATTACTAGATAATAAATCTCCTCCTCCTTCTATTACTAGATAATAAATCTCCTCCTCCTTCTATTACTAGATAATAAATCTCCTCCTCCTATTACTAGATAATAAATCTCCTCCTCACTTCTATTACTAGATAATAAATCTCCTCCTCACTTCTATTACTAGATAATAAATCTCCTCCTCCTATTACTAGATAATAAATCTCCTCCTCCTCCTATTACTAGATAATAAATCTCCCCCTCATTTCTATTACTAGATAATAAATCTCCTCCTCCTATTACTAGATAATAAATCTCCTCCTCCTATTACTAGATAATAAATCTCCCCCTCCTTCTATTACTAGATAATAAATCTCCTCCTCCTTCTATTACTAGATAATAAATCTCCTCCTCCTTCTATTACTAGATAATAAATCTCCTCCTCCTATTACTAGATAATAAATCTCCTCCTCCTTCTATTACTAGATAATAAATCTCCTCCTCCTTCTATTACTAGATAATAAATCTCCTCCTTCTATTACTAGATAATAAATCTCCTCCTCCTTCTATTACTAGATAATAAATCTCCTCCTCCTATTAGTAGATAATAAATCTCCTCCTCCTTCTATTACTAGATAATAAATCTCCTCCTCCTATTAGTAGATAATAAATCTCCCCCTCCTTCTATTACTAGATAATAAATCTCCTCCTCCTTCTATTACTAGATAATAAATCTCCTCCTCCTATTAGTAGATAATAAATCTCCTCCTCACTTCTATTACTAGATAATAAATCTCCTCCTCCTATTACTAGATAATAAATCTCCTCCTCCTATTACTAGATAATAAATCTCCTCCTCCTCCTTCTATTACTAGATAATAAATCTCCTCCTCCTCCTTCTATTACTAGATAATAAATCTCCTCCTCCTTCTATTACTAGATAATAAATCTCCTCCTCACTTCTATTACTAGATAATAAATCTCCTCCTCCTTCTATTACTAGATAATAAATCTCCTCCTCCTTCTATTACTAGATAATAAATCTCCTCCTCACTTCTATTACTAGATAATAAATCTCCTCCTCCTTCTATTACTAGATAATAAATCTCCTCCTCCTATTACTAGATAATAAATCTCCTCCTCCTATTACTAGATAATAAATCTCCTCCTCCTCCTTCTATTACTAGATAATAAATCTCCTCCTCCTCCTTCTATTACTAGATAATAAATCTCCTCCTCCTTCTATTACTAGATAATAAATCTCCTCCTCACTTCTATTACCAGATAATAAATCTCCTCCTCCTTCTATTACTAGATAATAAATCTCCTCCTCACTTCTATTACCAGATAATAAATCTCCTCCTCCTTCTATTACTAGATAATAAATCTCCTCCTCCTTCTATTACTAGATAATAAATCTCCTCCTCCGCCTATTATTAGATAATAAATCTCCTCCTCACTTCTATTACTAGATAATAAATCTCCTCCTCCTATTACTAGATAATAAATCTCCTCCTCCTTCTATTACTAGATAATAAATCTCCTCCTCCTATTACTAGATAATAAATCTCCTCCTCCTCCTATTACTAGATAATAAATCTCCTCCTCACTTCTATTACTAGATAATAAATCTCCTCCTCCTATTACTAGATAATAAATCTCCTCCTCCTTCTATTACTAGATAATAAATCTCCTCCTCACTTCTATTACTAGATAATAAATCTCCTCCTCCTCCTCCTATTACTAGATAATAAATCTCCTCCTCACTTCTATTACTAGATAATAAATCTCCTCCTCCTTCTATTACTAGATAATAAATCTCCTCCTCCTATTACTAGATAATAAATCTCCTCCTCCTCCTATTACTAGATAATAAATCTCCTCCTCCTCCTATTACTAGATAATAAATCTCCTCCTCCTTCTATTACTAGATAATAAATCTCCTCCTCCTATTACTAGATAATAAATCTCCCCCTCCTTCTATTACTAGATAATAAATCTCCTCCTCCTTCTATTACTAGATAATAAATCTCCTCCTCACTTCTATTACTAGATAATAAATCTCCTCCTCCTTCTATTACTAGATAATAAATCTCCTCCTCCTTCTATTACTAGATAATAAATCTCCTCCTCCTCCTATTACTAGATAATAAATCTCCTCCTCACTTCTATTACTAGATAATAAATCTCCTCCTCCTATTACTAGATAATAAATCTCCTCCTCCTATTACTAGATAATAAATCTCCTCCTCCTTCTATTACTAGATAATAAATCTCCTCCTCACTTCTATTACTAGATAATAAATCTCCTCCTCCTCCTCCTATTACTAGATAATAAATCTCCTCCTCCTTCTATTACTAGATAATAAATCTCCTCCTCCTTCTATTACTAGATAATAAATCTCCTCCTCCTATTACTAGATAATAAATCTCCTCCTCCTCCTATTACTAGATAATAAATCTCCTCCTCCTTCTATTACAAGATAATAAATCTCCTCCTCCTCCTATTACTAGATAATAAATCTCCTCCTCCTCCTATTACTAGATAATAAATCTCCTCCTCCTATTACTAGATAATAAATCTCCTCCTCCTTCTATTACTAGATAATAAATCTCCTCCTCCTTCTATTACTAGATAATAAATCTCCCCCTCCTTCTATTACTAGATAATAAATCTCCTCCTCCTTCTATTACTAGATAATAAATCTCCTCCTCACTTCTATTACTAGATAATAAATCTCCTCCTCCTTCTATTACTAGATAATAAATCTCCTCCTTCTATTACTAGATAATAAATCTCCTCCTCCTTCTATTAGATAATAAATCTCCTCCTCCTCCTATTACTAGATAATAAATCTCCTCCTCCTCCTATTACTAGATAATAAATCTCCTCCTCCTCCTCCTATTACTAGATAATAAATCTCCTCCTATTCCTATTACTAGATAATAAATCTCCTATTCCTATTATTAGATAATAAATCTCCTCCTCCGCCTATTATTAGATAATAAATCTCCTCCTTCTATTACTAGATAATAAATCTCCTCCTCCTATTACTAGATAATAAATCTCCTCCTCCTCCTATTACTAGATAATAAATCTCCTCCTCCTCCTATTACTAGATAATAAATCTCCTCCTATTCCTATTACTAGATAATAAATCTCCTATTCCTATTACTAGATAATAAATCTCCTCCTCCTTCTATTACTAGATAATAAATCTCCTCCTCCTATTACTAGATAATAAATCTCCTCCTCCGCCTATTACTAGATAATAAATCTCCTCCTCACTTCTATTACTAGATAATAAATCTCCTCCTCCTCCTCCTATTACTAGATAATAAATCTCCTCCTCCTCCTATTACTAGATAATAAATCTCCTCCTCCTATTACTAGATAATAAATCTCCTCCTCCTTCTATTACTAGATAATAAATCTCCTCCTCCTTCTATTACTAGATAATAAATCTCCTCCTCACTTCTATTACTAGATAATAAATCTCCTCCTCCTTCTATTACTAGATAATAAATCTCCTCCTCCTTCTATTACTAGATAATAAATCTCCTCCTCCTCCTATTACTAGATAATAAATCTCCTCCTCACTTCTATTACTAGATAATAAATCTCCTCCTCCTATTACTAGATAATAAATCTCCTCCTCCTATTACTAGATAATAAATCTCCTCCTCCTTCTATTACTAGATAATAAATCTCCTCCTCACTTCTATTACTAGATAATAAATCTCCTCCTCCTCCTCCTATTACTAGATAATAAATCTCCTCCTCACTTCTATTACTAGATAATAAATCTCCTCCTCACTTCTATTACTAGATAATAAATCTCCTCCTCCTCCTATTACTAGATAATAAATCTCCTCCTCACTTCTATTACTAGATAATAAATCTCCTCCTCCTTCTATTACTAGATAATAAATCTCCTCCTCCTATTACTAGATAATAAATCTCCTCCTCCTCCTATTACTAGATAATAAATCTCCTCCTCCTTCTATTACAAGATAATAAATCTCCTCCTCCTCCTATTACTAGATAATAAATCTCCTCCTCCTCCTATTACTAGATAATAAATCTCCTCCTCCTATTACTAGATAATAAATCTCCTCCTCCTTCTATTACTAGATAATAAATCTCCCCCTCCTTCTATTACTAGATAATAAATCTCCCCCTCCTTCTATTACTAGATAATAAATCTCCTCCTCACTTCTATTACTAGATAATAAATCTCCTCCTCCTATTACTAGATAATAAATCTCCTCCTCCTTCTATTACTAGATAATAAATCTCCTCCTCACTTCTATTACTAGATAATAAATCTCCTCCTCCTCCTCCTATTACTAGATAATAAATCTCCTCCTCACTTCTATTACTAGATAATAAATCTCCTCCTCCTCCTATTACTAGATAATAAATCTCCTCCTCCTCCTATTACTAGATAATAAATCTCCTCCTTCTATTACTAGATAATAAATCTCCTCCTCCTCCTATTACTAGATAATAAATCTCCTCCTCCTTCTATTACTAGATAATAAATCTCCTCCTCCTTCTATTACTAGATAATAAATCTCCTCCTCCTATTACTAGATAATAAATCTCCTCCTCCTCCTATTACTAGATAATAAATCTCCTCCTTCTATTACTAGATAATAAATCTCCTCCTCCTCCTATTACTAGATAATAAATCTCCTCCTCCTTCTATTACTAGATAATAAATCTCCTCCTCCTATTACTAGATAATAAATCTCCTCCTCCTTCTATTACTAGAGAATAAATCTCCTCCTCCTCCTTCTATTACTAGATAATAAATCTCCTCCTCCTTCTATTACTAGATAATAAATCTCCTCCTCACTTCTATTACTAGATAATAAATCTCCTCCTCACTTCTATTACTAGATAATAAATCTCCTCCTCCTTCTATTACTAGATAATAAATCTCCTCCTTCTATTACTAGATAATAAATCTCCTCCTCCTCCTATTACTAGATTAGAACTTCTCCCTTTTCTTGCTGCATAGTTTGGGCGGTGCGTCATGTGGACACGGGTAGAGAAGTTCTTCTCGCTCCTTTACCGTATTTAGGATCTCTGGTTCTCTGTTTGCCGTTTAATGGGAACGTTAATGTTTACATCCTATGGGCATGGCCCCACGTGGCGTATTTCTTCCGCAGCTGTCCGCATCAATGCCGCACAGAATCTGTGTTGCAGATTCTGTGGCGGATCTGCCTAAAATGTTCAGTAAATTGATGCGGACTAGCTGCTGCGTATTGAGGTGAAAGTACTTTCCCTTCTCTGTATCAGTGCAGGATAGAGAGAAGGGGCTGCCCTTTCCCTAGTAAAATAAATTCTTACTTACCCGGCCGTTGTCTTGGTGACCCTTCCCTCTCTTGACATCCAGCCCGACCTCCCTGGACGACGCAGCAGTCCATGTGACCACTGCAGCCTGTGATTGGCCTGTGATTGGCTGCAGCCGTCACTTGGACTGAAACGTCATCCTGGGAAGCCGGACTGGAGGAAGAAGCAGGGAGTTCTCGGTAAGTATGAACTTCTATTTTTTTACAGGTTGCTGTATATTGGGATCGGTAGTCACTGTCCAGGGTGCAGAGACAGTTACTGCCGATCGCTTAACTCTTTCAGCACCCTGGACTGACTATTTACTGATGTCGCCTAGAAACGCTCCCGTAATTACGGGAGCCCCATAGACTTCTATGGGCCTGCGTGTGCCGTAATAACGGCCCGTGATTACGGGCATTTTTACGTTAGTGTGCATGGGGCTTCAGTCTGGCTGTAGACCTAGAAATACATAGGTCCAGCCAGAATGAAGAAATGTCATGTTAGTAAAACCAATACGCTCCGCAGCACACCTAACATCTACATGACATCTGCGGACTTGATTGCAGAATTTTGACTCTCCATTGAAGTCAATGGAAAAATTCCACAATGAATGCACAACAAGTCCGCTACACGTCAGCAACAACCAGTGTATGCTGCGGACACAAATTGTCCGCAACGTGTAAACGAACCCAACTAAAAAGCTGTGGAAGGCAATGGAGAAACGTGTACGCTGCGGATTTCCAGAGCAATTCCGCCACGTCTGGTCATGCCCTAAGGCATTTTGTTCTGACCAGTCCTCCTGCTCACACAGTTGGGTGGCTTATTCCACAAAAGACCCTCATGCACTTAAGGCTAACTTACTTCTTGACCCGACAGACCCAGAGGTACCTCCCCACTAAACACTCCCTCAGCTGACAGATCCAAGCACAAGAGGACTTGACAAGTGACCTGCCAAAGTCAGACAAAGGGGCGAACACCGCTATCTGCACAATGACCCTGCTAATAGGAGCATTCTGCCACCTTTATGGGGATTACTGTGTATAGGGGCATGCTAACACTATCGGGGAACTCTGGCAATGTCTATGGGGGTATTCTGACATTGTTTATCCAAGTACTCGAACACTGTTTTTGGGGGACTCTGACACTGAATTATAGTAATGCTTTATATGGAGAAGGAAATAAAACAGGCAAAGTGACCAGAAAATGGTGGGGATTGGTCTGCATGGCCAGCTTATCGGCAGCACCTTCATGTGGCACTTGGATACTGCGCCATGCGATGTAATCCAGCACCCAACAGTCTGCTGGTATCTTTTCATATCATTCCATCTGCCAAGTCCAAGTTTTTGGTGATGTTCTTGTGAGTTCTACACTTCACTTAGTGAGTCCAATCTGCTGCTTCATTGTGCAGGTCACCAAATTCAAATATCAGTTTTTTTTCTACAATATCCTTGAATTCTCAATTCCTCCTCACTATAAAATAGCAGCGGTGGTGGAAGTGCCGTACTGGTAACATGCGTACAAGCTCCTGGTGAAGATCATGCAGAAGAAATCCAGCCCAGGGTTGTACAAGCAACAACTGTCAACCAACACAAATGTACAGAAAGGAGAACATATAGAATTAATATATGTCACAATATAAATATATCGCCACAGAAATGAAGGAATGGAGGCCTTAATACCACCACAGTGACCTGATGGATGTGGAAAACGTGGCTCCAAGACCCCATACAGTATGGAAATATTCTGCATTGTGTCGTGTCCAGCGGAGGCAGATAATCTTTCAGACTTTCTTAAGCAATTTAGCCCTGATTGGGTTAAATTTTTCTTTCATTTACTATTTTGTCAAATGTTACTAGATACTATATGAGATTTCTCACAGCCATCTCCAGAGTTAACAGAACACTTTCTTTTAATTTATGATCAGATAAAGACTTAGAGCAAGAGGAAAGTGGCACATCCCAAACAGGCACAGCATTGTCAGAGCTCGTGTCAGACATAACTTGGTCACAGATGGTGCCACAGCCAACTCAATCAGAGCTGAACCCAAAACCAACCCAATCCGTGGTGGATCCAGGCCCAACCAAATCAGAGCTCGACCCAGACCCAACCAAATCAGAGCTCGACCCAGAACCAACCAAATCAGAGCTCGACCCAGAACCAACCAAATCAGAGCTCGAACCAGAACCAACCCAATCGGAGCTCGAACCAGAACCAACCCAATCGGAGCTCAACCCAGAACCAACCCAATCGGAGCTCGACCCGGAACCAACCCAATCGGAGCTCGACCCGGAACCAACCCAATCGGAGCTCGACCCGGAACCAACCCAATCGGAGCTCGACCCGGAACCAACCCAATCGGAGCTCGACCCGGAACCAACCCAATCGGAGCTCGACCCGGAACCAACCCAATCGGAGCTCGACCCGGAACCAACCCAATCGGAGCTCGACCCGGAACCAACCCAATCGGAGCTCGACCCGGAACCAACCAAATCAGAGCTCGACCCGGAACCAACCAAATCAGAGCTCGACCCGGAACCAACCAAATCAGAGCTCGACCCGGAACCAACCCAATCAGAGCTCGACCCGGAACCAACCCAATCAGAGCTCGACCCGGAACCAACCCAATCAGAGCTATCCCTAGAACCAACCCAATCAGAGCTATCCCTAGAACCAACCCAATCAGAGCTATCCCTAGAACCAACCCAATCGGAGCTCGACCCGGAACCAACCCAATCGGAGCTCGACCCGGAACCAACCAAATCAGAGCTCGACCCGGAACCAACCAAATCAGAGCTCGACCCGGAACCAACCCAATCAGAGCTCGACCCGGAACCAACCCAATCAGAGCTCGACCCGGAACCAACCCAATCAGAGCTATCCCTAGAACCAACCCAATCAGAGCTATCCCTAGAACCAACCCAATCAGAGCTATCCCTAGAACCAACCCAATCAGAGCTTGACCCAGAACCAACCCAATCAAAGTTAGATCCAAAATCTACACAATCAGAGGGGGATTTAGAATCAACACCATCAGTGGTGGTTCCACAAGCAACACTGTCCAAGCTAGTGCTGGACCTAATATCCACCCGGACTAGCACAGAACCTATGGAGATAAGCAGTCCACAGAGAATGGAACATTCCAGTCCAAATGTTACAGAACAGACGTTAACACAACCTACCAGTCAAGTCATTGGTCTTTCAAATCAAGAATACCTTTCAGTTTCAGTGAGGCCTTCCAGCCCCCTGGATGCTACTGCCCCCGTTCACAAGACTGGCATTGACAAAGCTTTTTCCAACGATGAACCAGACGTACTGACAGAAAAAGAACCAATGATCCCGGTAACAATGAATGCTCTGCCAATGATCCCTACAAAGCCAGCGAAATCTGATGACATATTAGTAGACAAGGACAACAAACCACCGGAGAGCATAGTTCACACAGTGAGCAACCAAGATCAGAAGGAGAAAAGCAAAGACTCCGTCCAGCGGCCATCAAAGACTTCACCGAAAGAGAAGGAGAAGCAGAAAAGCATGAACTCAACAGCATTGAAACGGAAAAAACAGTTGTCGTCTTCCATGAGGTGGGGTTATAAATCCGGCTCCTCAGGTAAGATGATTATTAACATCCCAGGAACTGGGAAAGAACCTGTCCTGAAATGGCAGCAGTGCCACAAGTCGCCCGTGTTTCACCCTCGGTCATTGGCATACGTCCTTTCTTGTGACAGCAGCTGAATCACCTCAAACAAGTTATGACAATCAGGGGAAGTTACTACGACTGATGTCTTGTCCGGGTGGATTCTAGTGAGAAAACGGGGAGGGGGGGACTGAGAAAATCGGTCACATGATGTTTAGTGTTAAAGCTCCACCCACTTTCCTCAACACAGTTTATAAATCGTGACCTTATTCTTTCTTAACAAGACAATAGATTCACCACATCTCAAAGTTCCCCTTCACCCGGAGCACGGAACCAGGGGTGGTAATAACGGCCAAAGTTTTGCTGCAATGTGGTAATGAAATCAAGGTCAAGGTACAAAATCCATGCGGCATCGAAGACGCAGACATCAAGGGACACAAACCACTAAACTGCCCATACACATCAATTAGCCACTGGCCATGTGGAGGGCCATGTGGAGGGCCATGTGGAGGGCCATGTGGAGGGCCATGTGGAGGGCGGCTCCTGACTGTCCTCCAATGTCAGGGAGAGCAGGATGGCAGCACTCAATGTCCTGACGGCTGGGTCACATACTTCATCTTGACCCCACGCCTCACAGAGAGATCTACGCTCGCTAATATCTGGAGTACATTTCCGCTATAATTTCTGCCAGTTTCCTGTTGTAAAGTATAATAAATTTGTTGTGCCACTATAGCCATGCCCACTTTTGGAAAGCCACACCCAAAAGTAGCGAGGGCTGCACAAAATGGACAAGTCGCATTTTCCGCCTCAAATTGCGACTTTAATACTCCAGAAAACTGGCAATGAAATGTTAATAAATTCCCCCCGGAGTCTGTACAGCCCCATAATACAGACCCCATGAACGTACTGCTGCCTGAATGTCTAAATTCCCTGAATAACCTGGGGTGATGCTGGAACCAGAGCATAAGGGGATGGAGGAATGGCTGCTGGGGGCAATGACTGAAGGTTAATGCACCACTGAGGGCAGGTAGAAAAACCTTCCAGTAGTGGTCATAAGTGGAAGGGTCCGTAACGCTAGTCAGACAAACTAGAGCCAGGTAACGATGGTCAGGCAGAAAACGTGCGGTAACAGTCAGAACAGCCAGGGTCAGCTAATAGGCGTCAGGAATACCAGGTGTGCGCTGCCAGGTAGTAGTCAGAAGCGTAGTCAGCGGGCCAGGGTCAGATAACAGGGGTCGGGCAGTACAGTTGTGCGGTACCAGGGAACAGTCAGAAGCAGGGTTATATAATAATGGTCAGGAGGAATGGGTATGTGGTAACTGGAGTAGTCAGGAGTAGAGTTATATAATAATGGTCAGGAGGAATGGGTATGTGGTAACTGGGAGTAGTCAGGAGCAGAGTTATATAATAATGGTCAGGAGGAATGGGTATGTGGTAACTGGAGTAGTCAGGAGCAGAGTTATATAATAATGTTCAGGAGGAATGGGTATGTGGTAACTGGAGTAGTCAGGAGCAGAGTTATATAATAATGGTCGGGGGGAATGGGTATGTGGTAACTGGAGTAGTCAGGAGCAGAGTTATATAATGGTCAGGGGGAATGGGTATGTGGTAACTGGAGTAGTCAGGAGCAGAGTTATATAATAATGGTCAGGGGGAATGGGTATGTGGTAACGGAGTAGTCAGGAGTAGAGTTATATAATAATGGTCGGGGGGAATGGGTATGTGGTAACTGGAGTAGTCAGGAGCAGAGTTATATAATAATGGTCAGGAGGAATGGGTATGTGGTAACTGGAGTAGTCAGGAGTAGAGTTATATAATAATGGGTATGTGGTAACTGGAGTAGTCAGGAGCAGAGTTATATAATAATGGTCAGGGGGAATGGGTATGTGGTAACGGAGTAGTCAGGAGTAGAGTTATATAATAATGGTCAGGAGGAATGGGTATGTGGTAACTGGAGTAGTCAGGAGTAGAGTTATATAATAATGGTCAGGAGGAATGGGTATGTGGTAACTGGAGTAGTCAGGAGTAGAGTTATATAATAATGGTCGGGAGGAATGGGTATGTGGTAACTGGAGTAGTCAGGAGTAGAGTTATATAATAATGGTCAGGAGGAATGGGTATGTGGTAACTGGAGTAGTCAGGAGTAGAGTTATATAATAATGGTCAGGAGGAATGGGTATGTGGTAACGGGGAGTAGTCAGGAGCAGAGTTATATAATAATGGTCGGGAGGAATGGGTATGTGGTAACTGGAGTAGTCAGGAGCAGAGTTATATAATAATGGTCGGGGGGAATGGGTATGTGGTAACTGGAGTAGTCAGGAGTAGAGTTATATAATAATGGTCAGGAGGAATGGGTATGTGGTAATGGGGAGTGGTCAGGAGCAGAGTTATATAATAATGATCAGGAGGAATGGGTATGTGGTAACTGGGAGTAGTCAGGAGTAGAGTTATATAATAATGATCAGGAGGAATGGGTATGTGGTAACTGGGAGTAGTCAGGAGTAGAGTTATATAATAATGGTCAGGAGGAATGGGTATGTGGTAACTGGAGTAGTCAGGAGTAGAGTTATATAATAATGGTCAGGAGGAATGGGTATGTGGTAACTGGAGTAGTCAGGAGTAGAGTTATATAATAATGGTCAGGAGGAATGGGTATGTGGTAACTGGAGTAGTCAGGAGTAGAGTTATATAATAATGGTCAGGAGGAATGGGTATGTGGTAACTGGAGTAGTCAGGAGTAGAGTTATATAATAATGTTCAGGAGGAATGGGTATGTGGTAACTGGAGTAGTCAGGAGTAGAGTTATATAATAATGGTCGGGGGGAATGGGTATGTGGTAACTGGGAGTAGTCAGGAGTAGAGTTATATAATAATGGTCAGGAGGAATGGGTATGTGGTAATGGGGAGTGGTCAGGAGTAGAGTTATATAATAATGGTCAGGAGGAATGGGTATGTGGTAACTGGAGTAGTCAGGAGTAGAGTTATATAATAATGGTCGGGGGGAATGGGTATGTGGTAACTGGAGTAGTCAGGAGTAGAGTTATATAATAATGGTCGGGAGGAATGGGTATGTGGTAACTGGAGTAGTCAGGAGTAGAGTTATATAATAATGGTCAGGAGGAATGGGTATGTTGTAACTGGAGTAGTCAGGAGTAGAGTTATATAATAATGGGTATGTGGTAACTGGAGTAGTCAGGAGTAGAGTTATATAATAATGGTCAGGAGGAATGGGTATGTGGTAACTGGAGTAGTCAGGAGTAGAGTTATATAATAATGGTCGGGGGGAATGGGTATGTGGTAACGGAGTAGTCAGGAGTAGAGTTATATAATAATGGTCGGGGGGAATGGGTATGTGGTAACTGGGAGTAGTCAGGAGCAGAGTTATATAATAATGGTCGGGGGGAATGGGTATGTTGTAACTGGAGTAGTCAGGAGTAGAGTTATATAATAATGGTCAGGAGGAATGGGTATGTGGTAACTGGAGTAGTCAGGAGTAGAGTTATATAATAATGGTCAGGAGGAATGGGTATGTGGTAACTGGAGTAGTCAGGAGTAGAGTTATATAATAATGTTCAGGAGGAATGGGTATGTGGTAACTGGAGTAGTCAGGAGTAGAGTTATATAATAATGGTCGGGGGGAATGGGTATGTGGTAACTGGGAGTAGTCAGGAGTAGAGTTATATAATAATGGTCAGGAGGAATGGGTATGTGGTAACTGGAGTAGTCAGGAGTAGAGTTATATAATAATGGTCGGGGGGAATGGGTATGTGGTAACTGGAGTAGTCAGGAGTAGAGTTATATAATAATGGTCGGGGGGAATGGGTATGTGGTAACTGGGAGTAGTCAGGAGTAGAATTATATAATAATGGTCGCGGGGAATGGGTATGTGGTAACTGGGAGTAGTCAGGAGTAGAGTTATATAATAATGGTCGCGGGGAATGGGTATGTGGTAACTGGAGTAGTCAGGAGTAGAGTTATATAATAATGGTCAGGAGGAATGGGTATGTGGTAACTGGAGTAGTCAGGAGTAGAGTTATATAATAATGGTCAGGAGGAATGGGTATGTGGTAACTGGAGTAGTCAGGAGTAGAGTTATATAATAATGTTCAGGAGGAATGGGTATGTTGTAACTGGAGTAGTCAGGAGTAGAGTTATATAATAATGGTCGGGGGGAATGGGTATGTTGTAACTGGAGTAGTCAGGAGTAGAGTTATATAATAATGGTCAGGAGGAATGGGTATGTGGTAACTGGAGTAGTCAGGAGTAGAGTTATATAATAATGGTCGGGGGGAATGGGTATGTGGTAACTGGAGTAGTCAGGAGCAGAGTTATATAATAATGGGTATGTGGTAACTGGAGTAGTCAGGAGCAGAGTTATATAATAATGGTCAGGGGGAATGGGTATGTGGTAACGGAGTAGTCAGGAGTAGAGTTATATAATAATGGTCGGGGGGAATGGGTATGTGGTAACTGGAGTAGTCAGGAGTAGTTATATAATAATGGTCGGGAGGAATGGGTATGTGGTAACTGGAGTAGTCAGGAGTAGAGTTATATAATAATGGTCAGGAGGAATGGGTATGTGGTAACTGGAGTAGTCAGGAGTAGAGTTATATAATAATGGTCAGGAGGAATGGGTATGTGGTAACTGGAGTAGTCAGGAGTAGAGTTATATAATAATGGTCAGGAGGAATGGGTATGTGGTAACGGGGAGTAGTCAGGAGCAGAGTTATATAATAATGGTCGGGAGGAATGGGTATGTGGTAACTGGAGTAGTCAGGAGTAGAGTTATATAATGGTCGGGGGGAATGGGTATGTGGTAACTGGAGTAGTCAGGAGCAGAGTTATATAATAATGGTCGGGGGGAATGGGTATGTGGTAATGGGGAGTGGTCAGGAGCAGAGTTATATAATAATGATCAGGAGGAATGGGTATGTGGTAACTGGGAGTAGTCAGGAGTAGAGTTATATAATAATGGTCAGGAGGAATGGGTATGTGGTAACTGGAGTAGTCAGGAGTAGAGTTATATAATAATGGTCAGGGGGAATGGGTATGTGGTAACTGGAGTAGTCAGGAGTAGAGTTATATAATAATGATCAGGAGGAATGGGTATGTGGTAACTGGGAGTAGTCAGGAGTAGAGTTATATAATAATGGTCAGGAGGAATGGGTATGTTGTAACTGGAGTAGTCAGGAGTAGAGTTATATAATAATGGTCAGGAGGAATGGGTATGTGGTAACTGGAGTAGTCAGGAGCAGAGTTATATAATAATGGGTATGTGGTAACTGGAGTAGTCAGGAGTAGAGTTATATAATAATGGTCGGGAGGAATGGGTATGTGGTAACTGGAGTAGTCAGGAGTAGAGTTATATAATAATGGTCGGGGGGGAATGGGTATGTGGTAACTGGAGTAGTCAGGAGCAGAGTTATATAATAATGGGTATGTGGTAACTGGAGTAGTCAGGAGTAGAGTTATATAATAATGGTCGGGAGGAATGGGTATGTGGTAACTGGAGTAGTCAGGAGTAGAGTTATATAATAATGGTCTCGAGGAATGGGTATGTGGTAACTGGAGTAGTCAGGAGCAGAGTTATATAATAATGGTCGGGGGGAATGGGTATGTGGTAACTGGAGTAGTCAGGAGTAGAGTTATATAATAATGGTCGGGGGGAATGGGTATGTGGTAACTGGGAGTAGTCAGGAGTAGAGTTATATAATAATGGTCGGGGGGAATGGGTATGTGGTAACTGGAGTAGTCAGGAGCAGAGTTATATAATAATGGGTATGTGGTAACAGGGAGTAGTCAGGAGCAGAGTTATATAATAATGGTCAGGAGGAATGGGTATGTGGTAACTGGAGTAGTCAGGAGTAGAGTTATATAATAATGGTCGGGGGGAATGGGTATGTGGTAACTGGAGTAGTCAGGAGTAGAGTTATATAATAATGGTCGGGGGGAATGGGTATGTGGTAACTGGAGTAGTCAGGAGCAGAGTTATATAATAATGGTCAGGAGGAATGGGTATGTGGTAACTGGAGTAGTCAGGAGTAGAGTTATATAATAATGGTCGGGGGGAATGGGTATGTGGTAACTGGAGTAGTCAGGAGTAGAGTTATATAATAATGGTCGGGGGGAATGGGTATGTGGTAACTGGAGTAGTCAGGAGCAGAGTTATATAATAATGGGTATGTGGTAACTGGAGTAGTCAGGAGTAGAGTTATATAATAATGGTCAGGAGGAATGGGTATGTGGTAACTGGAGTAGTCAGGAGCAGAGTTATATAATAATGGTCGGGAGGAATGGGTATGTGGTAACTGGAGTAGTCAGGAGCAGAGTTATATAATAATGGTCAGGAGGAATGGGTATGTGGTAACTGGAGTAGTCAGGAGTAGAGTTATATAATAATGGTCAGGAGGAATGGGTATGTGGTAACTGGAGTAGTCAGGAGCAGAGTTATATAATAATGGGTATGTGGTAACTGGAGTAGTCAGGAGTAGAGTTATATAATAATGGTCAGGAGGAATGGGTATGTGGTAACTGGAGTAGTCAGGAGCAGAGTTATATAATAATGGTCAGGGGGAATGGGTATGTGGTAACTGGAGTAGTCAGGAGTAGAGTTATATAATAATGGGTATGTGGTAACTGGAG
Organism: Rhinoderma darwinii; assembly: GCF_050947455.1. Classification (NCBI taxonomy): domain Eukaryota; kingdom Metazoa; phylum Chordata; class Amphibia; order Anura; family Rhinodermatidae; genus Rhinoderma; species Rhinoderma darwinii. Next base: position 263,353 of record NC_134687.1, read on the forward strand.
TAGTCAGGAGTAGAGTTATATAATAATGGTCAGGAGGAATGGGTATGTGGTAACTGGAGTAGTCAGGAGTAGAGTTATATAATAATGGTCGGGGGGAATGGGTATGTGGTAACTGGAGTAGTCAGGAGCAGAGTTATATAATAATGGGTATGTGGTAACTGGAGTAGTCAGGAGCAGAGTTATATAATAATGGGTATGTTGTAACTGGGAGTAGTCAGGAGTAGAGTTATATAATAATGGTCGGGGGGAATGGGTATGTGGTAACTGGGGTAGTCAGGAGTAGTTATATAATAATGGTCAGGAGGAATGGGTATGTGGTAACTGGAGTAGTCAGGAGCAGTTATATAATAATGGTCAGGAGGAATGGGTATGTGGTAACTGGAGTAGTCAGGAGTAGAGTTATATAATAATGGTCAGGAGGAATGGGTATGTGGTAACTGGAGTAGTCAGGAGTAGAGTTATATAATAATGGTCAGGAGGAATGGGTATGTGGTAACTGGAGTAGTCAGGAGCAGAGTTATATAATAATGGTCGGGAGGAATGGGTATGTGGTAACTGGAGTAGTCAGGAGTAGAGTTATATAATAATGGTCAGGAGGAATGGGTATGTGGTAACTGGAGTAGTCAGGAGCAGAGTTATATAATAATGGTCGGGAGGAATGGGTATGTGGTAACTGGAGTAGTCAGGAGCAGAGTTACATAATAATGGTCGGGAGGAATGGGTATGTGGTAACTGGAGTAGTCAGGAGCAGAGTTACATAATAATGGTCGGGAGGAATGGGTATGTGGTAACTGGAGTAGTCAGGAGCAGAGTTACATAATAATGGTCGGGAGGAATGGGTATGTGGTAACTGGGAGTAGTCAGGAGTAGAGTTATATAATAATGGTCGGGGGGAATGGGTATGTGGTAACTGGAGTAGTCAGGAGTAGAGTTATATAATAATGGTCAGGAGGAATGGGTATGTGGTAACTGGAGTAGTCAGGAGCAGTTATATAATAATGGTCAGGAGGAATGGGTATGTGGTAACTGGAGTAGTCAGGAGTAGAGTTATATAATAATGGTCAGGAGGAATGGGTATGTGGTAACTGGAGTAGTCAGGAGTAGAGTTATATAATAATGGTCAGGAGGAATGGGTATGTGGTAACTGGAGTAGTCAGGAGCAGAGTTACATAATAATGGTCGGGAGGAATGGGTATGTGGTAACTGGAGTAGTCAGGAGCAGAGTTACATAATAATGGTCGGGAGGAATGGGTATGTGGTAACTGGGAGTAGTCAGGAGTAGAGTTATATAATAATGGTCGGGGGGAATGGGTATGTGGTAACTGGAGTAGTCAGGAGTAGAGTTATATAATAATGGTCAGGGGGAATGGGTATGTGGTAACTGGAGTAGTCAGGAGCAGAGTTATATAATAATGGTCGGGGGGAATGGGTATGTGGTAACTGGGAGTAGTCAGGAGCAGAGTTATATAATAATGGTCAGGAGGAATGGGTATGTGGTAACTGGAGTAGTCAGGAGTAGAGTTATATAATAATGGTCGGGGGGAATGGGTATGTGGTAACTGGGAGTAGTCAGGAGCAGAGTTATATAATAATGGTCAGGGGGAATGGGTATGTGGTAACTGGAGTAGTCAGGAGCAGAGTTATATAATTATGGTCAGGGGGAATGGGTATGTGGTAACTGGAGTAGTCAGGAGCAGAGTTATATAATAATGGTCAGGGGGAATGGGTATGTGGTAACTGGAGTAGTCAGGAGTAGAGTTATATAATAATGGTCAGGGGGAATGGGTATGTGGTAACTGGAGTAGTCAGGAGTAGAGTTATATAATAATGGTCAGGGGGAATGGGTATGTGGTAACTGGAGTAGTCAGGAGCAGAGTTATATAATAATGGTCAGGAGGAATGGGTATGTGGTAACTGGAGTAGTCAGGAGTAGAGTTATATAATAATGGTCGGGGGGAATGGGTATGTGGTAACTGGGAGTAGTCAGGAGTAGAGTTATATAATAATGGTCAGGAGGAATGGGTATGTGGTAATGGGGAGTGGTCAGGAGCAGAGTTATATAATAATGATCAGGAGGAATGGGTATGTGGTAACTGGAGTAGTCAGGAGTAGAGTTATATAATAATGGTCAGGGGGAATGGGTATGTGGTAACTGGGAGTAGTCAGGAGCAGAGTTATATAATAATGGTCAGGAGGAATGGGTATGTGGTAACTGGAGTAGTCAGGAGTAGAGTTATATAATAATGGTCAGGGGGAATGGGTATGTGGTAACTGGGAGTAGTCAGGAGTAGAGTTATATAATAATGGTCAGGGGGAATGGGTATGTGGTAACTGGAGTAGTCAGGAGTAGAGTTATATAATAATGGTCAGGGGGAATGGGTATGTGGTAACTGGAGTAGTCAGGAGTAGAGTTATATAATAATGGTCAGGGGGAATGGGTATGTGGTAACTGGAGTAGTCAGGAGCAGAGTTATATAATAATGGTCAGGGGGAATGGGTATGTGGTAACTGGAGTAGTCAGGAGTAGAGTTATATAATAATGGTCGGGGGGAATGGGTATGTGGTAACTGGAGTAGTCAGGAGCAGTTATATAATAATGGTCGGGAGGAATGGGTATGTGGTAACTGGAGTAGTCAGGAGCAGAGTTATATAATAATGGTCGGGGGGAATGGGTATGTGGTAACTGGAGTAGTCAGGAGTAGAGTTATATAATAATGGTCGGGAGGAATGGGTATGTGGTAACTGGAGTAGTCAGGAGCAGAGTTATATAATAATGGTCAGGAGGAATGGGTATGTGGTAACTGGAGTAGTCAGGAGTAGAGTTATATAATAATGTTCAGGAGGAATGGGTATGTGGTAACTGGAGTAGTCAGGAGTAGAGTTATATAATAATGGTCAGGAGGAATGGGTATGTGGTAACTGGAGTAGTCAGGAGCAGAGTTACATAATAATGGTCGGGGGGAATGGGTATGTGGTAACTGGAGTAGTCAGGAGTAGAGTTATATAATAATGGTCGGGGGGAATGGGTATGTGGTAACGGGGAGTTGTCAGGAGCAGAGTTAGAATGACACGGTCACAGATTTGGAATGCGTTATATCTACATCATACAGATGGGGACTATGGATTGTATCCGCACTAGGAACAGTGATTTATGACATTGCTATGTAAGAAACATAAATAAATGTGTTGAGCGCCTGTTTCATCCAGCAGAGTCTAGAACAGGGAAAGTACCAGACACCATGACGCCTCACTGACGCCTCACTGACGCCTCACCGCAAACATTCACAGGTTCCCGTGTCGCAAAAGAAACTGCCCCAACTCTAAGAAAACAACTGTTATTGAGAAATTCCTCATCACCTTCAGTGACCAGATCTGTAATATTGAGGTTTTGATAATTCCTCGTCTTCATTCAGCTGCTGTCACACAGAAAACTTTCCTTTTCCTCATTATTTAGTGAGAACAACGTCAGTATCTCGTCCCATCTATCCAATAATGCTCTCTGACCATCTACATGTCCAAATCACTAATCATCCAACCTCCCATTATACCTGATCATCTATCCATGATCGCTAATCATCCAACCTCCCATTATACCTGATCATCCATCCATGATCGCTGATCATCCAACCTCCCATTATACCTAATCATCGATCCATGATCGCTAATCATCCAACCTCCCATTATACCTGATCATCCATCCATGATCGCTGATCATCCAACCTCCCATTATACCTAATCATCGATCCATGATCGCTAATCATCCAACCTCCCATTATACCTGATCATCCATCCATGATCGCTAATCATCCAACCTCCCATTATACCTGATCATCCAACCTCCCATTATACCTGATCATCCAACCTCCCATTATACCTGATCATCCAACCTCCCATTATATCTGATCATCCAACCTCCCATTATACCTCATCATCCAACCTCCCATTATACCTGATCATCCAACCTCCCATTATACCTGATCATCCAACCTCCCATTATACCTGATCATCCAACCTCCCATTATACCTGATCATCCAACCTCCCATTATACCTGATCATCCAACCTCCCATTATACCTGATCATCCATCCATCTTTTCTCAAGTTGTGTGTCAGCCAAAGTTGCATATCTGGAATAAATCCACTTTTTTTTATTTGACCAAATGAGTTCTGCTCCATTCTTCATTTATACATTGGATATACCTGTAGACCAAATCCTCAAGGAGACGTGCATCGCATACTCTCAACATTGGCCGCTAGAGGGCTGTCCGTCCATATTTCTTGTGACCATCATTTGTCATTTGTAATCATCCAACCATCCATCCTCCTTGATCATCCAACCATCCAACCATCCATCATCAGCTATCATCCATCTTCCATAAATATCCAACCATCCATCATCCCTGTACATCTAACCATCCATCATTCTTGACCACCCATCCATCTCCACTAATCATCCAACCATCTATTATCCCTGATCACCCAACCATTTATCAATAATGATCATCTAACCCTTCATTACAGCTGTGCATTCATCAGCACTGATCTTCCAACTATCCATTAGTTATGCCTGATTATCATCCACATGGCAGACTGTCCATCATTCCTGATCATCCGTCCATCATCCTATAGCCTCCATCATCAATCTTCCATCATCTCTGACAATCCACATATCAAGATATCAAACCAACCAGCAATTCGTCCCTTTTTGTCCTTGTGAGTTCCTTGCCTGCGTCCCTCTATCCGTCACCCACTGTTGACAATCCCCTTATCCCCTCATTGTTCTGTTCATGAGTTGGTTTTCGCTATCATTATTTCTTCTGTCAGTCGTTCCATCCTTGTTCCTTGTTTCCATTGTTCTTGGCTTAAATTGTACGTTTGGTTTTGATTTTTCCTGTGCTGTAGAATAGGATGTTTCTGCTCTTTGCTTATCTCTAGAGGACCCTTCCTCTTCCCCAATCGAGACCTCATTCTTCCATTAGTTCAGTGGAACATATATATATATATATATATATATATATACTCACACTCACAGTATATCTATTCTGCATAGACTGTATGAAGCGTTTGGGTCACTGTACTATATACATTTAAATGTAAGCTGACTATGTGGCCCCAAGAAGTCTACTTGTCTGCACATAGAAGGGTTGCGCTCAGCTCAGGACAGAGTTCATTGTTTTCATTCTCTTCCTATAATTAATTGCAGATTCTTTTTTGTATTTTCGACTCTGTATGGACCTCCAGATTGGACATACTTTGGTCAACCTGTCAAGGGCCCATACTTTGTACGAGCTCCTAGGCATTGCCCATACCCATGTCCCAGTTTACAGTCAAAGTCTCCAGTTGTGCTTCCTCTTTATCGCACAAATCAACTTTCACCTTTGGGAGGATATGACAAACAAAGCCGGAGGGTCGGCAAACCTCTCGTAAAGCCCGGCTTCAAGCAGCTCTTCAGACTGTTAGGCTACAAGACAGGGGTTTACAAGTTGTACCTTCCTCCAGCTCAACAACATTGAGGATCAGCTAAGGACAAAGTGTCCACAATGCAGGTAAGAGAGCACGTGGTCCTCTACAGGTTCATTCTATGAGGTGAATTCTCATCACTCCACCTTGTTGTCTGTGCTCGCACTGAAATGTACAATGATTAACTCTGTATGTTCCACTGACATCCAGGTGGCATCTGGTTCATAGCTGATGACCTCCCTGAGCATGAAGCTCCAGTCATGACCATATTACCCATACTAACAAGACTAACAGTCCAATGTATGTTGCATGTTTAGTAGACTATAAGAATCCCGGGCGTCCCACAACCAGCGCACCAGCAGCCACAGGAGTGGCAACCACTGGAAGCCCAGATGCTGCCACAAAAAGACCTTTCGTGGTGCCCAGAGACCTCCTATCCAACCTTGCTTCCCTCTTCTGGTCCAGGTGGTTTTAGTAAGTGCTGCATGAGCTTCTTCCAGTGGTACCAACCATCTACATCAGGTTCTGCTGGACAGTTAACCGTCTAGTACTCAGTGTAGGACTCGGCTCTGGTGCTTCCTCTTTATGAGGAGAAGGAACATAGGCGAGATGTTCATGCCACAGATCATATTACCTAATCCAGGACACAAATGTAATAAAAAAAATGTCCAGTTTCATATCTGTCCTTCTAGCCCGAGTGCAGACCCCTCAGATGAATATTCCCTCAATCCCATAAAGGGTCGAGTAGTGTAATAATACGATGGATTAGGTGGAGGAGGTCATATGGAGGGGTGTAAGTGGGACAGATAATTATTTACAGAGTCCTTTGTACCTTATGGGAATGTTCAGGTGGATGTTCGAAGGCAGTTGGGGGGCTCAAGAAGGGGATCACACTAGGAGAAACATATGCCATAGAAAAAGAATAACGCATGTGGTCTCTTCTGTTCTTTTCAGGTGTTGACGAGAGGGTATTTGGTTACTTCTTCAATGGTTTTTTAATGTTCCTCAAGAAGTCTTCCCCCTCCATTCATGCCTGGAATAGAGAAGGAAAATCAGGAACCGTTTACTCTGAGACTTGTGGGTGACGTCACTGATATTTTTGCTGGAAGTTACCGGTTGGGAGTTCCGAGCAGCCCTTCATTGACATTTCATGAACTGACCACACACAACGCTGGAATGTCCAATGTCCTCTCCACAGGATGTCTGTCTGTATGGAGAGGGCGTTACTACAGCCATATATAACCACTCCAAGAACCCAAGGACTGTGGCTGAGGTCCAGCTGGTCCACCAGGTCTCCACTACACCTACTTATCTCTATGCTTTAGTTATTTAGTTGATATCAGAAATCTTTTTTTTATGTAACTTATTACTAGAAATGGTACCAGGTTTCGATCTTGGTCCATCAGTAGCTCCGTCATCATATATAATAATCCTCTGGAGACGCTCTGTCTATTCCTTCTCTAATGAATATGTCTTCAGTCAGCTCTAAGAAAGACAGAAATGTGGTGAAGGGGCAAATACCCATAGATATCGCCAAAAGATGGGTATTTACAAGCCTTGTAGGAACCCCCGAGCCATGGTGAGGTCCCAGGCACAGTATGGTGGGCATCTCCGGGTTATAGGGTTTCTTCACCAGACATTGTCGGCTTCACAGCGGGATGGGCCATATTCCCGTTATTGGAAAGGTCTTGTGATGGGATGTGGGTGGTTGACGACTTATGACCCATCCTTCAGGAGCTGAGAAGGTTCTGGTGCCATTATTTATATTATTAGTGGAGAGGAGACGTTTGATATCTGCAGAATGTGTTTTCAGCAGGGAATGTCTAGATGTATAAACTTCTATCACATAATAAACGCCTCACTGTCTCGGTGTGTATAGAGTGGTGGTATCATCGATTTTATGAACATGACCAGAAGATCTAGAGAAGCAGACGGGTCGGAGAAGCTGTGGGATCCATCTTGTTAATCATTCTATGGAGTTTTCTTGTAGCTACAGGGGCACGTCCTATCCAGTATTACTGTCACAATGCGGGGGAGGGGATAGATATGGTACTTGGCTTTTCCAATGTGGGGTCTTTTTGTTCCAATTACTAGTGTGAGAAGGATTAGGCGGACAGTGGGGCGGAGGGCAGAGTCCATGTGCCAATGCCTGTTACAGGAAGGATGAGTACAAGCACCGCGGAATATAATAAAATAGAGAGGTTTAATACTGAGCTGTGGTTACAGATGAGGAGCATTTCACAATGACATGGGGGGCCCATTGTATATTATGCACTAATAGACACCCCATTTCTGTCGGTGACGACGAAAAAGTCGCTGGGTCCTTATCCAGCTCTTGGTCCCAGCGGAGGCCAGCAAGATGCCATGTCCCCTAGGCCTTTATTATATCTTTGGGTGGGGGCTTCCTGTCCGTCTGTGTAACCAGCTGGTCCGGACCATCCATCTATAGGTATATGGCCCAAAGCACAGTTCGTTAACTGAATGGGTTAAAGAAACATCTGCCAGCTCAGTGTTAGGTGATCTCGGTGCGCGTTCACACTCCAAGAAGTTCTCCGGCCACGCTCAGTGAGGTGAAAGAAATGGAAATCCAGCACTCGTCTCCAAAGATAAAACTTACGACTTTTATTCCATCATATTAAAAGCATCAAAAATGCAGGACAGTGAAGAGTGTATAGTGTGTGTGTGTGTGTGTGTGTGTGTGTGTGTGTGTGTGTGTGTGTGTGCAGTATGTATACTCTGTGTGTGTGTGTGTGTGTGTGTGTGTGTGTGTGTACAGTATGTATACTGTGTGTGTGCGTGTGTGTGTGTGCAGTATGTATACTCTGTGTGTGTGTGTGTGCAGTATGTATACTGTGTGTGTGTGTGTGTGTGTGTGTGTGTGTGTGTGTGTGTGTGCAGTATGTATACAGTGTGTGTGTACAGTATATATACAGTGTATACTCTGTGTGTGTGTGTACAGTATATATACAGTGTATACCCTCTGTGTGTGTGTGTGTACAGTATATATACAGTGTGTACTCTGTGTGTGTGTGTGTGTGTGTGTGTGTGTGTGTGTGTGTACAGTATATATACAGTGTGTGTGTACAGTATATATACAGTGTATACTCTGTGTGTGTGTGTACAGTATATATACAGTGTATACTCTGTGTGTGTGTGTACAGTATATATACAGTGTATACTCCCTGTGTGTGTGTGTGTGTGTGTGTGTGTACAGTATATATACAGTGTATACTCTGTGTGTGTGTGCGTGTGTACAGTATATATATACAGTGTATACTCTCTGTGTACAGTATATATACAGTGTATACTCTGTGTGTGTGTACAGTATATATACAGTGTATACTCTCTGTGTGTGTGTACAGTATATATACAGTGTATACTCTCTGTGTGTGTGTGTGTGTGTGTGTGTGTACAGTATATATACAGTGTATACTCTCTGTGTGTGTGTGTTTGTACAGTATATATACAGTGTATACTCTGTGTGTGTACAGTATATATACAGTGTATACTCTCTGTGTGTGCAGTATATATACAGTGTATACTCTCTGTGTGTGCAGTATATATACAGTGTATACTCTCTGTGTGTGCAGTATATATACAGTGTATACTCTCTGTGTGTGTGTGCAGTGTATATATACAGTGTATACTCTCTGTGTGTGTGTACAGTATATATACAGTGTATACTCTCT